>NW_024608512.1:27500-47500 GCF_018296145.1 Oncorhynchus tshawytscha
CTCCAGTACTAACCAGACTGACCCTCCAGACCTCCAGTACCAACCAGCCTGACCCTCCAGTACTAACCAGACTGACCCTCCAGTACTAACCAGACTGGCCCTCCAGACCTCCAGTACTAACCAGACTGGCCCTCCAGTACTAACCAGACTGACCCTCCAGACCTCCAGTACTAACCAGACTGGCCCTCCAGTACTAACCAGACTGGCCCTCCAGTACTAACCAGACTGACCCTCCAGTACTAACCAGACTGGCCCTCCAGACCTCCAGTACTAACCAGACTGGCCCTCCAGTACTAACCAGACTTGCCCTCCAGTACTAACCAGACTGGCCCTCCAGTACTAACCAGACTGGCCCTCCAGTACTAACCAGACTGGCCCTCCAGACCTCCAGTACTAACCAGACTGACCCTCCAGACCTCCAGTACTAACCAGACAGGCCCTCCAGTACTACCCAGACTGACCCTCCAGACCTCCAGTACTAACCAGACTGACCCTCCAGACCTCCAGTACTAACCAGACTGGCCCTCCAGTACTAACCAGACTGGCCCTCCAGACCTCCAGTACTAACCAGCCTGACCCTCCAGACCTCCAGTACTAACCAGACTGGCCCTCCAGTACTAACCAGACTGACCCTCCAGACCTCCAGTACTAACCAGACTGAGCCTCCAGACCTCCAGTACTAACCAGCCTGACCCTCCAGACCTCCAGTACTAGCCAGCCTGGCCCTCCAGACCTCCAGTACTAACCAGACTGGCCCTCCAGTACTAACCAGACTGACCCTCCAGACCTCCAGTACTAACCAGCCTGACCCTCCAGACCTCCAATACTAACCAGACTGGCCCTCTAGTACTAACCAGACTGACCCCCAGACCTCCATAACTAACTAGAATGTGATGAATGATCCTGATGTAATCTCCATAGTGATGAATGATCATGATGTAATCTCAAAAGTGATTAATGATCATTATGTAATCTCCATAGTGATGAATGATCATTATGTAATCTCCATAGTGATGAATGATAAATTATCCAAACTAACGGTTTTGTCTAATGTTCAGTGATTAATCTCATTCTTATCCCTATTCAGGCAATGACAGGCGTTGTGTGTCTCTGTGTGACCTTGAGCCTGTGTGTGTGTGTGTGTTCCCCTGTCTCTGTGTGTGTGTATGTCCCCCTTCAACCTCTATCCCTTTAATAAAAGGCCCAACTCTCCTCTCTGTCGTAATCCTCCCTCTTGGTAATCCTGGGAGAGTAATATTGCTCTTTAATCCACATATTTTTATTTGCCCCTATTCCCCTCTTAGCGTCTTTTATTTGTCCCTCTTCCCCTCTTCCTCTCTTCCCCTCTTCCTGTCTTTTATTTGTCCCTCTTCCCCTCTTCCTGTCTTTTATTTGTCCCTCTTCCCCTCTTCCTCTCTTCCCCTCTTCCTGTCTTTTATTTGTCCCTCTTCCCCTCTTCCTGTCTTTTATTTGTCCCTCTTCCCCTCTTACTGTCTTTTATTTGCCCCTCTTCCCCTCTTACTGTCTTTTATTTGTCCCTCTTCCTCTCTTACTGTCTTTTATTTGTCCCTCTTCCTCTCTTCCCCTCTTACAGTCTTTTATTTGTCCCTATTCCCCTCTTACTGTCTTTTATTTGTCCCTCTTCCTCTCTTCCAGTCTTTTATTTGTCCCTCTTCCTCTCTTACTGTCTTTTATTTGTCCCTCTTCCTCTCTTACTGTCTTTTATTTGTCCCTCTTCCTCTCTTACTGTCTTTTATTTGTCCCTCTTCCTCTCTTACTGTCTTTTATTTGTCCCTCTTCCTCTCTTCCCCTCTTACAGTCTTTTATTTGTCCCTCTTCCCCTCTTACAGTCTTTTATTTGTCCCTCTTCCTCTCTTCCTCTCTTACAGTCTTTTATTTGTCCCTCTTCCCCTCTTCCTGTCTTTTATTTGTCCCTCTTCCCCTCTTACTGTCTTTTATTTGCCCCTCTTCCCCTCTTACTGTCTTTTATTTGCCCCTCTTCCTCTCTTACTGTCTTTTATTTGTCCCTCTTCCTCTCTTCCCCTCTTACAGTCTTTTATTTGTCCCTATTCCCCTCTTCCAGTCTTTTATTTGTCCCTCTTCCTCTCTTACTGTCTTTTATTTGTCCCTCTTCCCCTCTTACTGTCTTTTATTTGTCCCTCTTCCTCTCTTCCTCTCTTACAGTCTTTTATTTGTCCCTCTTCCTCTCTTACTGTCTTTTATTTGTCCCTCTTCCTCTCTTACTGTCTTTTATTTGTCCCTCTTCCTCTCTTCCCCTCTTACTGTCTTTTATTTGTCCCTCTTCCTCTCTTCCCCTCTTACTGTCTTTTATTTGTCCCTCTTCCTCTCTTCCCCTCTTACAGTCTTTTATTTGTCCCTCTTCCCCTCTTACAGTCTTTTATTTGTCCCTATTCCCCTCTTCCAGTCTTTTATTTGTCCCTCTTCCTCTCTTACAGTCTTTTATTTGTCCCTATTCCCCTCTTCCAGTCTTTTATTTGTCCCTCTTCCCCTCTTACAGTCTTTTATTTGTCCCTATTCCCCTCTTCCAGTCTTTTATTTGTCCCTCTTCCTCTCTTACAGTCTTTTATTTGTCCCTCTTCCCCTCTTCCTGTCTTTTATTTGTCCCTCTTCCCCTCTTACTGTCTTTTATTTGCCCCTCTTCCCCTCTTACTGTCTTTTATTTGTCCCTCTTCCTCTCTTACTGTCTTTTATTTGTCCCTCTTCCTCTCTTCCCTCTTACAGTCTTTTATTTGTCCCTCTTCCTCTCTTACAGTCTTTTATTTGTCCCTCTTCCTCTCTTCCCCTCTTACTGTCTTTTATTTGTCCCTCTTCCTCTCTTACAGTCTTTTATTTGTCCCTCTTCCTCTCTTACAGTCTTTTATTTGTCCCTCTTCCTCTCTTCCCCTCTTACTGTCTTTTATTTGTCCCTCTTCCTCTCTTACAGTCTTTTATTTGTCCCTCTTCCTCTCTTACCCTCTTACAGTCTTTTATTTGTCCCTCTTCCCCTCTTACTGTCTTTTATTTGTCCCTCTTCCTCTCTTCCTCTCTTACAGTCTTTTATTTGTCCCTCTTCCTCTCTTACTGTCTTTTATTTGTCCCTCTTCCTCTCTTACTGTCTTTTATTTGTCCCTCTTCCTCTCTTCCTGTCTTTTATTTGTCCCTCTTCCTCTCTTACTGTCTTTTATTTGTCCCTCTTCCCCTCGTCCTGTCTTTTATTTGTCCCTCTTCCTCTCTTACTGTCTTTTATTTGTCCCTCTTCCCCTCGTCCTGTCTTTTATTTGTCCCTCTTCCTCTCTTACTGTCTTTTATTTGTCCCTCTTCCTCTCTTCCTCTCTTACTGTCTTTTATTTGTCCCTCTTCCCCTCTTACTGTCTTTTATTTGCCCCTCTTCCTCTCTTACTGTCTTTTATTTGTCCCTCTTCCTCTCTTACTGTCTTTTATTTGTCCCTCTTCCCCTCTTCCCCTCTTACTGTCTTTTATTTGTCCCTCTTCCTCTCTTACTGTCTTTTATTTGTCCCTCTTCCTCTCTTCCTCTCTTACTGTCTTTTATTTGTCCCTCTTCCTCTCTTAGCGTCTTTTATTTGTCCCTCTTCCTCTCTTACTGTCTTTTATTTGTCCCTCTTCCTCTCTTCCCCTCTTACTGTCTTTTATTTGTCCCTCTTCCTCTCTTCCTCTCTTACTGTCTTTTATTTGTCCCTCTTCCTCTCTTACAGTCTTTTATTTGTCCCTCTTCCTCTCTTACTGTCTTTTATTTGTCCCTCTTCCTCTCTTAGCGTCTTTTATTTGTCCCTCTTCCCCTCTTCCTGTCTTTTATTTGTCCCTCTTCCCCTCTTCCTGTCTTTTATTTGTCCCTCTTCCCCTCTTACTGTCTTTTATTTGTCCCTCTTCCCCTCTTACTGTCTTTTATTTGTCCCTCTTCCCCTCTTACTGTCTTTTATTTGTCCCTCTTCCTCTCTTCCCCTCTTACTGTCTTTTATTTGTCCCTCTTCCCCTCTTACTGTCTTTTATTTGTCCCTCTTCCCCTCTTACTGTCTTTTATTTGTCCCTCTTCCTCTCTTACTGTCTTTTATTTGTCCCTCTTCCCCTCTTACTGTCTTTTATTTGTCCCTCTTCCCCTCTTCCCCTCTTACTATCTTTTATTTGTCCCTCTTCCCCTCTTACTGTCTTTTATTTGTCCCTCTTCCCCTCTTCCTGTCTTTTATTTGTCCCTCTTCCCCTCTTACTGTCTTTTATTTGTCCCTCTTCCCCTCTTACAGTCTTTTATTTGTCCCTCTTCCTCTCTTCCCCTCTTACTGTCTTTTATTTGTCCCTCTTCCTCTCTTACAGTCTTTATTTGTCCCTCTTCCTCTCTTACTGTCTTTTATTTGTCCCTCTTCCCCTCTTCCCCTCTTACTGTCTTTTATTTGTCCCTCTTCCCTCTTCCCCTCTTACTGTCTTTTATTTGTCCCTCTTCCCCTCTTACTGTCTTTTATTTGTCCCTCTTCCTCTCTTACTGTCTTTTATTTGTCCCTCTTCCTCTCTTACTGTCTTTTATTTGTCCCTCTTCCCCTCTTACTGTCTTTTATTTGTCCCTCTTCCTCTCTTACTGTCTTTTATTTGTCCCTCTTCCCCTCTTACTGTCTTTTATTTGTCCCTCTTCCCCTCTTCCCCTCTTACTGTCTTTTATTTGTCCCTCTTCCCCTCTTACTGTCTTTTATTTGTCCCTCTTCCCCTCTTACTGTCTTTTATTTGTCCCTCTTCCCCTCTTCCCCTCTTACTGTCTTTTATTTGTCCCTCTTCCCCTCTTACTGTCTTTTATTTGTCCCTCTTCCCCTCTTCCCCTCTTACTGTCTTTTATTTGTCCCTCTTCCCTCTTACTGTCTTTTATTTGTCCCTCTTCCCTCTTCCCCTCTTACTGTCTTTTATTTGCCCCTCTTCCTCTCTTACTGTCTTTTATTTGTCCCTCTTCCCCTCTTACTGTCTTTTATTTGTTCTTCCCTCTTCCCCTCTTACTGTCTTTTATTTGTCCCTCTTCCCCTCTTACTGTCTTTTATTTGTCCCTCTTCCTCTCTTACTGTCTTTTATTTGTCCCTCTTCCCCTCTTCCCCTCTTACTGTCTTTTATTTGCCCCTCTTCCTCTCTTACTGTCTTTTATTTGTCCCTCTTCCCCTCTTCCTCTCTTCCCCTCTTACTGTCTTTTATTTGTCTCTCTTCCTCTCTTACTGTCTTTTATTTGTCCCTCTTCCCCTCTTCCTCTCTTCCCCTCTTACTGTCTTTTATTTGTCCCTCTTCCTCTCTTACTGTCTTTTATTTGTCCCTCTTCCCCTCTTCCTCTCTTCCCCTCTTACTGTCTTTTATTTGTCCCTCTTCCTCTCTTACAGTCTTTTATTTGTCCCTCTTCCTCTCTTACTGTCTTTTATTTGTCCCTCTTCCTCTCTTACTGTCTTTTATTTGTCCCTCTTCCCCTCTTACTGTCTTTTATTTGCCCCTCTTCCTCTCTTACTGTCTTTTTTGTCCCTCTTCCCCTCTTCCTCTCTTCCCCTCTTACTGTCTTTTATTTGTCCCTCTTCCCCTCTTCCCCTCTTACAGTCTTTTATTTGTCCCTCTTCCCCTCTTACTGTCTTTTCTCCCACCTTCCTTCACATTCTGTCCTCGTCCTGAATGGCATCCTTCTCTCTATGGGCCCTGGTCATAAGTAGTGCACTAAATAGGGAATAGGGTGCCATAGGGCCCTGGTCATAAGTAGTGCACTAAATAGGGAATAGGGCGCCATAGGGCCCTGGTGATAAGTAGTGCACTATATAGGGAATAGGGTGCCATAGGGCCCTGGTCATAAGTAGTGCACTATATAGGGAATAGGGTGCCATAGGGCCCTGGTCATCAGTAGTGCACGATATAGGGAATAGGGTGCCATTTGGGACCCATTTAGCCTCTGTTTCATCAGTCAATCAGAAAAACGTTCATTATCGTCAAACTACAAAGCTTTTTTGTTGTTGCCCCCTTTCTAATCCCGGACGACGCTAGGCCAATTGTGCGTCACCCCATGGACCTCCCGGTCGCGGCCGGCTGCGACAGAGCCTGGGCTCAAACCCAGAGTCTCTGGTGGCACAGATAGCACTGTGCCCTAGACCACTGCGCCGGGAGGCCCCAAACTACATTGTTATTCAGTACAGGACCAACTGTACCCTGCAGTTGATGTGTGTGTGTGTGTGTGTGTGTGTGTGTGTGTGTGTGGTACACTCTTAACACCCCTAAAGGGTTCTGTTGTCCCCATAGGAGAACCCCTTTTTGGTTCCAGGTAGAACCCTTTTTCAAAGCAAAGAGGGGTTTTACCTGGAACCAAGGAGGGTTGTTACCATAATCTCTCGGCCTGCCGGTAGTAGGTGGACATATCGTGCTGCTTGGTCAAGCCAGCCTGCCATGTGATCTGCTCGGTCAAAGGATCAGAGATCACCTGTGTGAGTGTGTGTGTGTGTGTGTGTGTGTGTGTGTGTGTGTGTGTGTGTGTGTGTGTGTGTGTGTCTGTGTGTGTGTGTGTGTGTGTGTGTGTGTGTGTGTGTGTGTGTGTGTGTGTGTGTGTGTGTGTGCTGTAGGCTAGTACATTAGCTAAATGAATAAGCCAGGTGGTGAGATGGATACAGGGATCTGTTTGTCCCTCTCTCACAGTTCACCGGGATTAAGTCCGGTGTGTGTTCCCTGTGTGTGTGTGTGTGTGTTAGAGAGGTATCTGTGTGTTAGAGAGGTCTCTGTGTTTGTTAGAGAGGTATCGGTGTGTTAGAGAGGTCTCTGTGTGTATTAGAGAGGTCTCTGTGTGTTAGAAAGGTCTCTGTGTGTATTAGAGAGGTATCTGTGTGTTAGAGAGGTCTCTGTGTTTGTTAGAGAGGTATCGGTGTGTTAGAGAGGTCTCTGTGTGTATTAGAGAGGTCTCTGTGTGTTAGAAAGGTCTCTGTGTGTATTAGAGAGGTATCTGTGTGTTAGAGAGGTCTCTGTGTTTGTTAGAGAGGTATCGGTGTGTTAGAGAGGTCTCTGTGTGTGTTAGAGAGGTCTCTGTGTGTATTAGAGAGGTCTCTGTGTGTGTTAGAGAGGTTTCTGTGTGTTAGAGAGGTCTGTGTGTTAGAGAGGTCGCTGTGTGTATCAGAGAGGCCTCTGTGTGTTAGAGAGGTATCTGTGTGTTAGAGAGGATTCTGTCTGTTAGAGAGGTCTCTCTGTGTGTTAGAGAGGTCTCTCTGTGTGTTAGAGAGGTCTGTGTGTTAGAGAGGTCTCCCTGTGTGTTAGAGAGGTCTCTCTGTGTGTTAGAGAGGTCTCTGTGTGTGTTAGAGAGGTCTCTGTGTGTTAGAGAGGACTCTGTGTGTTTGAGAGGACTCTTTGTGTTAGAGAGGTCTGTGTGTTAGAGAGGTCTCTCTGTGTGTTAGAGAGGTCTGTGTGTTAGAGAGGTCTGTGTGTTAGAGAGGTCTCTGTGTGTGTTAGAGAGGTCTCTGTGTGTGTTAGAGAGGTCTGTGTGTTAGAGAGGATTCTGTCTGTTAGAGAGGACTCTGTGTGTTAGAGAGGTCTCTCTGTGTGTTAGAGAAGTCTGTGTGTTAGAGAGGTCACTGATATACCTGATTCTATTGGTTCCATATTGCAGGGGACCCCCATTCCATTGGTTTATAAAACTACTGGCATAGGGTGTTATAGTGGTTCCATAGGGCAGGGGACCCCCATTCCATTGGTTTATAAAACTACTGGCATAGGGTGTTATAGTGGTTATATTGGTTCCATAGGATGTTATAGTGGTTCTATTGGTTCCATAGGATGTTATAGTGGTTATATTGGTTCCATAGGATGTTATAGTGGTTCTATTGGTTCCATGGGGTGTTATAGTGGTTCTATTGGTTCCATATGATGTTATAGTGGTTCTATTGGTTCCATAGGGCAGGGGACCCCCATTCCATTGGTTTATTAAACCACTGGCATAGGGTGTTATAGTGGTTCTATTGGTTCCATAGGGCAGGGGACCCCCATTCCATTGGTTTATAAAACTACTGGCATAGGGTGTTATAGTGGTTATATTGGTTCCATAGGGCAGGGGACCCCCCATTCCATTGGTTTATAAAACTACTGGCATAGGGTGTTATAGTGGTTCTATTGGTTCCATAGGATGTTATAGTGGTTCTATTGGTTCCATAGGGTGTTATAGTGGTTCTATTGGTTCCATAGGGTGTTATAGTGGTTCTATTGGTTCCATAAGGTGTTATTGTGGTTCAATTGGTTCCACACAGATTAGTCCTGTTCTTAATGCTGGGACCAGTTTCCCAGACCCAGATTAGTCCTAGTCCTGTTCTTAATGCTGGGACCAGTTTCCCAGACACAGATTAGTCCTAGTCCTGTTCTTAATGCTTGGGGCCAGTTTCCCAGACACAGATTCGTCCTAGTCCTGTTCTTAATGCTTGGGGCCAGTTTCCCAGACACAGATTAGTCCTAGTCCTGTTCTTAATGCTTGGGGCCAGTTTCCCAGACACAGATTAGTCCTAGTCCTGTTCTTAATGCTGGGACCAGTTTCCCAGACCCAGATTAGTCCTAGTCCTGTTCTTAATGCTGGGACCAGTTTCCCAGACACAGATTAGTCCTGTTCTTAATGCTGAGACCAGTTTCCCAGACACAGATTAGTCCTGGTCCTGTTCTTAATGCTTGGGGCCAGTTTCCCAGACACAGATTAGTCATGGTCCTGTTCTTAATGCTGAGACCAGTTTCCCAGACACAGATTAGTCCTGGTCCTGTTCTTAATGCTGGGACCAGTTTCCCAGACACAGATTAGTCCTGTTCTTAATGCTTGGGGCCAGTTTCCCAGACACAGATTAGTCCTGGTCCTGTTCTTAATGCTGAGACCAGTTTCCCAGACACAGATTAGTCCTGGTCCTGTTCTTAATGCTGAGACCAGTTTCCCAGACACAGATTAGTCCTGGTCCTGTTCTTAATGCTGGGGCCAGTTTCCCAGACACAGATTAGTCCTAGTCCTGTTCTTAATGCTGGGGCCAGTTTCCCAGACAGAGATTAGTCCTAGTCCTGTTCTTAATGCTGGGGCCAGTTTCCCAGACACAGATTAGTCCTACTCCTGTTCTTAATGCTTGGGGCCAGTTTCCCAGACACAGATTAGTCCTGTTCTTAATGCTGGGACCAGTTTCCCAGACACAGATTAGTCATGTTCTTAATGCTTGGGACCAGTTTCCCAGACACAGATTAGTCCTGGTCCTGTTCTTAATGCTTGGGGCCAGTTTCCCAGACACAGATTAGTCCTGGTCCTGTTCTTAATGCTGGGGCCAGTTTCCCAGACACAGATTAGTCCTGTTCTTAATGCTTGGGGCCAGTTTCCCAGACACAGATTAGTCCTGGTCCTGTTCTTAATGCTGGGACCAGTTTCCCAGACACAGATTAGTCCTGGTCCTGTTCTTAATGCTTGGGGCCAGTTTCCCAGACACAGATTAGTCCTGTTCTTAATGCTTGGGACCAGTTTCCCAGACACAGATTAGTCCTGGTCCTGTTCTTAATGCTGGGGCCTGTTTCCCAGACACAGATTAGTCCTGGTCCTGTTCTTAATGCTGGGGCCAGTTTCCCAGACACAGATTAGTCCCGGTCCTGTTCTTAATGCTGGGACCAGTTTCCCAGACACAGATTAGTCCTGTTCTTAATGCTGGGGACAGTTTCCCAGACACAGATTAGTCCTGTTCTTAATGCTGGGGCCAGTTTCCCAGACACAGATTAGTCCTGTTCTTAATGCTTGGGGCCAGTTTCCCAGACACAGATTAGTCCTGGTCCTGTTATTAATGCTGGTGCCAGTTTCCCAGACACAGATTAGTCCTGTTCTTAATGCTGGGGCCAGTTTCCCAGACACAGATTAGTCCTGGTCCTGTTCTTAATGCTTGGGGCCAGTTTCCCAGACACAGATTAGTCCTGGTCCTGTTCTTAATGCTTGGGACCAGTTTCCCAGACACAGATTAGTCCTGGTCCTGTTCTTAATGCTTGGGACCAGTTTCCCAGACACAGATTAGTCCTGGTCCTCTTCTTATTGCTTGGGGCCAGTTTCCCAGACACAGATTAGTCCTGTTCTTAATGCTTGGGGCCAGTTTCCCAGACATAGATTAGTCCTGTTCTTAATGCTTGGGGCCAGTTTCCCAGACACAGATTAGTCCTGTTCTTAATGCTGGGGCCAGTTTCCCAGACACAGATTAGTCCTGGTCCTGTTCTTAATGCTTGGGGCCAGTTTCCCAGACACAGATTAGTCATGTTCTTAATGCTTGGGGCCAGTTTCCCAGACACAGATTAGTCCTATTCTTAATGCTTGGGGCCAGTTTCCCAGACACAGATTAGTCCTGGTCCTGTTCTTAATGCTTGGGGCCAGTTTCCCAGACACAGATTAGTCCTGTTCTTAGTGCTTGGGGCCAGTTTCCCAGACACAGATTAGTCCTATTCTTAATGCTTGGGGCCAGTTTCCCAGACACAGATTAGTCCTATTCTTAATGCTTGGGGCCAGTTTCCCAGACACAGATTAGTCCTGTTCTTAATGCTTGGGGCCAGTTTCCCAGACACAGATTCGTCCTGGTCCTGTTCTTAATGCTGAGACCAGTTTCCCAGACACAGATTAGTCCTGGTCCTGTTCTTAATGCTGAGACCAGTTTCCCAGACACAGATTAGTCCTGGTCCTGTTCTTAATGCTGGGGCCAGTTTCCCAGACACAGATTAGTCCTAGTCCTGTTCTTAATGCTGGGGCCAGTTTCCCAGACAGAGATTAGTCCTAGTCCTGTTCTTAATGCTGGGGCCAGTTTCCCAGACACAGATTAGTCCTACTCCTGTTCTTAATGCTTGGTGCCAGTTTCCCAGACACAGATTAGTCCTGTTCTTAATGCTGGGACCAGTTTCCCAGACACAGATTAGTCCTGTTCTTAATGCTTGGGACCAGTTTCCCAGACACAGATTAGTCCTGGTCCTGTTCTTAATGCTTGGGGCCAGTTTCCCAGACACAGATTAGTCCTGGTCCTGTTCTTAATGCTGGGGCCAGTTTCCCAGACACAGATTAGTCCTGTTCTTAATGCTTGGGGCCAGTTTCCCAGACACAGATTAGTCCTGGTCCTGTTCTTAATGCTGGGACCAGTTTCCCAGACACAGATTAGTCCTGGTCCTGTTCTTAATGCTTGGGGCCAGTTTCCCAGACACAGATTAGTCCTGTTCTTAATGCTTGGGACCAGTTTCCCAGACACAGATTAGTCCTGTTCTTAATGCTGGGGCCAGTTTCCCAGACACAGATTAGTCCTGTTCTTAATGCTTGGGGCCAGTTTCCCAGACACAGATTAGTCCTGGTCCTGTTATTAATGCTGGGGCCAGTTTCCCAGACACAGATTAGTCCTGGTCCTGTTATTAATGCTGGTGCCAGTTTCCCAGACACAGATTAGTCCTGTTCTTAATGCTGGGGCCAGTTTCCCAGACACAGATTAGTCCTGGTCCTGTTCTTAATGCTTGGGGCCAGTTTCCCAGACACAGATTAGTCCTGGTCCTGTTCTTAATGCTTGGGACCAGTTTCCCAGACACAGATTAGTCCTGGTCCTGTTCTTAATGCTTGGGACCAGTTTCCCAGACACAGATTAGTCCTGGTCCTCTTCTTATTGCTTGGGGCCAGTTTCCCAGACACAGATTAGTCCTGTTCTTAATGCTTGGGGCCAGTTTCCCAGACATAGATTAGTCCTGTTCTTAATGCTTGGGGCCAGTTTCCCAGACACAGATTAGTCCTGTTCTTAATGCTGGGGCCAGTTTCCCAGACACAGATTAGTCCTGGTCCTGTTCTTAATGCTTGGGGCCAGTTTCCCAGACACAGATTAGTCATGTTCTTAATGCTTGGGGCCAGTTTCCCAGACACAGATTAGTCCTATTCTTAATGCTTGGGGCCAGTTTCCCAGACACAGATTAGTCCTGGTCCTGTTCTTAATGCTTGGGGCCAGTTTCCCAGACACAGATTAGTCCTGTTCTTAATGCTTGGGGCCAGTTTCCCAGACACAGATTAGTCCTATTCTTAATGCTTGGGGCCAGTTTCCCAGACACAGATTAGTCCTGTTCTTAATGCTGGGGCCAGTTTCCCAGACACAGATTAGTCCTGGTCCTGTTCTTAATGCTTGGGGCCAGTTTCCCAGACACAGATTAGTCATGTTCTTAATGCTTGGGGCCAGTTTCCCAGACACAGATTAGTCCTATTCTTAATGCTTGGGGCCAGTTTCCCAGACACAGATTAGTCCTGGTCCTGTTCTTAATGCTTGGGGCCAGTTTCCCAGACACAGATTAGTCCTGTTCTTAATGCTTGGGGCCAGTTTCCCAGACACAGATTAGTCCTATTCTTAATGCTTGGGGCCAGTTTCCCAGACACAGATTAGTCCTGTTCTTAATGCTTGGGGCCAGTTTCCCAGACACAGATTACTCCTGTTCTTAATGCTTGGGGCCAGTTTCCCAGACACAGATTAGTCCTGTTCTTAATGCTTGGGGCCAGTTTCCCAGACACAGATTAGTCCTGTTCTTAATGCTTGGGGCCAGTTTCCCAGACACAGATTAGTCCTAGTCCTGTTCTTAATGCTGGGGCCAGTTTCCCAGACACAGATTAGTCCTGGTCCTGTTCTTAATGCTTGGGGCCAGTTTCCCAGACACAGATTAGTCCTGTTCTTAATGCTTGGGGCCAGTTTCCCAGACACAGATTAGTCCTGTTCTTAATGCTTGGGGCCAGTTTCCCAGACACAGATTAGTCCTAGTCCTGTTCTTAATGCTGGGGCCAGTTTCCCAGACACAGATTAGTCCTGGTCCTGTTCTTAATGCTGGGACCAGTTTCCCAGACACAGATTAGTCCTACTCCTCTTCTTAATGCTGGGACCAGTTTCCCAGACACAGATTAGTCCTGGTCCTGTTCTTAATGCTTGGGGCCAGTTTCCCAGACACAGATTAGTCCTAGTCCTGTTCTTAATGCTGGGGCCTGTTTCCCAGACACAGATTAGTCCTGGTCCTGTTCTTAATGCTTGGGGCCAGTTTCCCAGACACAGATTAGTCCTAGTCCTGTTCTTAATGCTTGGGGCCAGTTTCCCAGACACAGATTAGTCCTGTTCTTAATGCTGGGACCAGTTTCCCAGACACAGATTAGTCCTGTTCTTAATGCTTGGGGCCAGTTTCCCAGACACAGATTAGTCCTACTCCTCTTCTTAATGCTGGGGCCAGTTACCCAGACACAGATTAGTCCTGTTCTTAATGCTGGGACCAGTTTCCCAGACACAGATTAGTCCTGGTCCTGTTCTTAATGCTTGGGGCCAGTTTCCCAGACAAAGATTAGTCCTACTCCTCTTCTTAATGCTGGGGCCAGTTTCCCAGACACAGATTAGTCCTGGTCCTGTTCTTAATGCTTGGGGCCAGTTTCCCAGACACAGATTAGTCCTAGTCCTGTTCTTAATGCTGGGACCAGTTTCCCAGACACAGATTAGTCCTAGTCCTGTTCTTAATGCTGGGACCAGTTCCCCAGACACAGATTAGTCCTGTTATTAATGCTGGGGCCAGTTTCCCAGACACAGATTAGTCCTGGTCCTGTTCAATGCTTGGGGCCAGTTTCCCAGACACAGATTACACATGGCCCTGTTCTTAAAAGCACTTTCTGTAGAGAATCTCCATGGAGAATGCTTTTTAGTCCAAGTCAGGGTTTAATATGTGTCTATGAATCAGCCACATATTATTTGGAATATCTGAAATAGTATTTGAACCAAGGACTGTCCACAATATTTCTGCCTTCTAAGTTTATGTCAGTGGGGACCAACCAGGTCCGTCCCTGGAAACTGAGATATATTTTGTTGCACTCCATTTCCTGGTACAGAAATGACCAGGTATTTGAAACCTGATATTGAACTGCTGGCCAATGAAAGGGCACAGTGTGTCACATGATTATGACTGAGTTGACCTGACAGAGTGTTATCAGCTGAGGTTCATCTTTGCTCTTTGAAGACTTCTAAGTATGTGCTCTATCAAACTCTATGGCCCGTGTTCTCCTTTCTGAGACTCACCTCCTCTTTCCAGGCGACTCTAACACACTGTGTGTGCTCTATCAAACTCTATGGCCCGTGTTCTCCTTTCTGAGACTCACCTCCTCCTTCCAGGCGACTCTAACACACTGTGTGTGCTCTATCAAACTCTATGGCCCGTGTTCTCCTTTCTGAGACTCACCTCCTCCTTCCAGGCGACTCTAACACACTGTGTGTGCTCTATCAAACTCTATGGCCCGTGTTCTCCTTTCTGAGACTCACCTCCTCCTTCCAGGCGACTCTAACACACTGTGTGTGCTCTATCAAACTCTATGGCCCGTGTTCTCCTTTCTGAGACACACCTCCTCTTTCCAGGCGACTCTAACACACTGTGTGTGCTCTATCAAACTCTATGGCCCGTGTTCTCCTTTCTGAGACTCACCTCCTCTTTCCAGGCGACTCTAACACACTGTGTGTGCTCTATCAAACTCTATGGCCCGTGTTCTCCTTTCTGAGACTCACCTCCTGTGCTCTATCAAACTCTATGGCCCGTGTTCTCCTTTCTGAGACTCACCTCCTCTTCCAGGCGACTCTAACACACTGTGTGCTCTATCAAACTCTATGTTCTCCTTTCTGAGACTCACCTCCTCTTTCCAGGCGACTCTAACACACTGTGTGTGCTCTATCAAACTCTATGGCCCGTGTTCTCCTTTCTGAGACTCACCTCCTCCTTCCAGGCGACTCTAACACACTGTGTGTGCTCTATGGCCCGTTATCTCCTTTCTGAGACTCACCTCCTCCTTCCAGGCGACTCTAACACACTGTGTGTGCTCTATCAAACTCTATGGCCCGTGTTCTCCTTTCTGAGACTCACCTCCTCCTTCCAGGCGACTCTAACACACTGTGTGTGCTCTATCAAACTCTATGGCCCGTCTTCTCCTTTCTGAGACTCACCTCCTCTTTCCAGGCGACTCTAACCCACTGTGTGTGCTCTATCAAACTCTATGGCCCCTGTCCGGAATGCAGGCTACTACTTTTCCCTTGACTTTTTCAGAAGCTTCTAAATGTGTGTTGTCCTTGGTAGTCTCTATGACAGTGCAGAAAGCCTGTACCCCATGGCTCTTTGGCATTTGAATGACTCGCTGTGTTTGTACGTGCGTGTGTGTTACTGTGTGTGTGTGTGTGGTGTGTGTGTGTACGAGCTACTGCCAAGTTGAGGGGGCTTTGGAATTAGTGTGTGTGTGGGGGGGGTGGATGAACAGAGAAGGGGGTAGGAACACCTCTCCTTGCTACAGTGGCATAGAAGGCTCCAGGACCAGCCAGGAGGGACAGTAGCTCCTCTCTCAACCCGACTGAGAGAGCCCGCAGGGGGGGCAGGAGGAGGCAGACAGGACCCTTAACATCCAAACCTCTGGAAGACCAGAAGAAGGAGAGATTACCAGACCAGAAGAAGAAGAGAGTAGCAGACCAGAAGAAGGAGAGATTACCAGACCAGAAGAAGAAGAGATTACCAGACCAGAAGAAGAAGAGATTACCAGACCAGAAGAAGGAGAGATTACCAGACCAGAAGAAGGAGAGATTACCAGACCAGAAGAAGGAGAGATTACCAGACCAGAAGAAGAAGAGATTACCAGACCAGAAGAAGAAGAGATTACCAGACCAGAAGAAGGAGAGATTACCAGACCAGAAGAAGGAGAGATTACCAGACCAGAAGAAGGAGAGATTACCAGACCAGGAGAAGAAGAGATTACCAGACCAGGAGAAGAAGAGATTACCAGACCAGAAGAAGGAGAGATTACCAGACCAGAAGAAGGAGAGATTACCAGACCAGAAGAAGGAGAGATTACCAGACCAGAAGAAGGAGAGATTACCAGACCAGGAGAAGAAGAGATTACCAGACCAGAAGAAGAGATTACCAGAACAGAAGAAGAAGAGATTACCAGACCAGAAGAAGAAGAGAGATAAGATAAAGAATAGAGGAGAAGAGATTAGAAGTGAGATAGTCAGGTGGAGGAGAAGGAGGGATAGTCAGGTGGAGGAGGAGGAGAAGGAGGAGGAGGAGAGGGCTGGGATTCCTCTCGCTCCTCTGGCTACACATGACAGGATGGAGGAAGACGAGGACGAGGTGATGTGTGTGTGTGTGTGTTATCCTTTACCACAGCTGTACGTATATTATCCTTGTCTTCAGTTATCAGTGCATGTAGCTAGCTACCTGAGCCATGTTGACATCTTGTGTGTATCACAAACGGCACACTGTTAAAAACCTGTTGAGTTTACAACTGATCCAGGATCTGTGCCGTAATTACAACAAAGAATCACGCTGTTGAGTTTACAACTGATCCATTGATCTGTGCCTTATTACAACAAAGACTCACTCTGTTGAGTTTACAACTGATCCAGGATCTGTGCCTTATTACAACAAAGACCCACGCTGTTGAGTTTACAACTGATCCAGGATCTGTGCCTTATTACAACAAAGACTCACGCTGTTGAGTTTACAACTGATCCAGGATCTGTGCCTTATTACAACAAAGACTCACGCTGTTGAGTTTACAACTGATCCAGGATCTGTGCCGTAATTACAACAAAGACTAACGCTGTTGAGTTTACAACTGATCCAGGATCTGTGCCTTATTACAACAAAGACTCACGCTGTTGAGTTTACAACTGATCCAGGATCTGTGCCTTATTACAACAAAGACTCACGCGGTTGAGTTTACAACTGATCCAGGATCTGTGCCTTATTACAACAAAGACTCACGCTGTTGAGTTTACAACTGATCCAGGATCTGTGCCGTAATTACAACAAAGACTCACGCTGTTGAGTTTACAACTGATCCAGGATCTGTGCCTTATTACAACAAAGACTCACGCTGTTGAGTTTACAACTGATCCAGGATCTGTGCCTTATTACAACAAAGACTCACGCTGTTGAGTTTACAACTGATCCAGGATCTGTGCCTTATTACAACAAAGACTCACGCTGTTGAGTTTACAACTGATCCAGGATCTGTGCCTTATTACAACAAAGACTCACGCTGTTGAGTTTACAACTGATCCAGGATCTGTGCCTTATTACAACAAAGACTCACGCTGTTGAGTTTACAACTGATCCAGGATCTGTGCCGTAATTACAACAAAGACTCACGCTGTTGAGTTTACAACTGATCCAGGATCTGTGCCGTAATTACAACAAAGACTCACGCTGTTGAGTTTACAACTGATCCAGGATCTGTGCCTTATTACAACAAAGACTCACGCTGTTGAGTTTACAACTGATCCAGGATCTGTGCCTTATTACAACAAAGACTCACGCTGTTGAGTTTACAACTGATCCAGGATCTGTGCCGTAATTACAACAAAGACTCACGCTGTTGAGTTTACAACTGATCCAGGATCTGTGCCTTATTACAACAAAGACTCACGCTGTTGAGTTTACAACTGATCCAGGATCTGTGCCGTAATTACAACAAAGACTCACGCTGTTGAGTTTACAACTGATCCAGGATCTGTGCCGTAATTACAACAAAGACTCACGCTGTTGAGTTTACAACTGATCCAGGATCTGTGCCGTAATTACAACAAAGACTCACGCTGTTGAGTTTACAACTGATCCAGGATCTGTGCCTTATTACAACAAAGACTCACGCTGTTGAGTTTACAACTGATCCAGGATCTGTGCCTTATTACAACAAAGACTCACGCTGTTGAGTTTACAACTGATCCAGGATCTGTGCCTTATTACAACAAAGACTCACGCTGTTGAGTTTACAACTGATCCAGGATCTGTGCCGTAATTACAACAAAGACTCACGCTGTTGAGTTTACAACTGATCCAGGATCTGTGCCTTATTACAACAAAGACTCACGCTGTTGAGTTTACAACTGATCCAGGATCTGTGCCGTAATTACAACAAAGACTCACGCTGTTGAGTTTACAACTGATCCAGGATCTGTGCCTTATTACAACAAAGACTCACGCTGTTGAGTTTACAACTGATCCAGGATCTGTGCCTTATTACAACAAAGACTCACGCTGTTGAGTTTACAACTGATCCAGGATCTGTGCCGTAATTACAACAAAGAATCACGCTGTTGAGTTTACAACTGATCCAGGATCTGTGCCTTATTACAACAACGACTCACGCTGTTGAGTTTACAACTGATCCAGGATCTGTGCCTTATTACAACAAAGACTCACGCTGTTGAGTTTACAACTGATCCAGGATCTGTGCCGTAATTACAACAAAGAATCACGCTGTTGAGTTTACAACTGATCCAGGATCTGTGCCTTATTACAACAAGACTCACGCTGTTGAGTTTACAACTGATCCAGGATCTGTGCCTTATTACAACAAAGACTCACGCTGTTGAGTTTACAACTGATCCAGGATCTGTGCCGTAATTACAACAAAGACTCACGCTGTTGAGTTTACAACTGATCCAGGATCTGTGCCTTATTACAACAAAGACTCACGCTGTTGAGTTTACAACTGATCCAGGATCTGTGCCTTATTACAACAAAGACTCTGCAGCAACACAGCTGTTAGGTTGAATTGGCTAAATGTGACGACGTAGAGATTTAAATCCAAAACTGAATAATAAAGCCTATGCAAGAGGTACAGTCCCTGGTTCGATTCCAGGATGTAACACATCCGGCCATAATTGGGAGTCCCATAGGGGTCACAGGTTAGGTTGTTGTTGTAATGTTAACCTTTATTTAACTAGGCAAGTCAGTTAATTAAGAACAAATTCTTAATTACAATGATGGCGCTGCCCTATGGGTCTCCCAATCACGGCCGGTTGTGATACATCCTGGAATCGAACCAGGGTGTCTGTAGTGACGCCTCTAGCACTAGAGATGCAGTGCCTTAGACCGCTGCGCCACTCGGGAGCCCAGTATTGACGCTCTATCTAATTTCATGACCTGCTCTGTGTTCCCTTTGAACATTGATCCGAATGCCTTGGTTCTTATGCTTGTAACTGACCTCAGATCTGTGTCTCCTCTTGTTGTCTCATTGGTCTGTCTGAATGCCTATTGTGTAAGAAACACTGATCTCCAAATGAGTCATCTCCCTTGTGTTGCTAATGGACTATATTAGCTGTTGAATCTAAGCTGACCAGAGGATATTTCCCTCGTTGCTGTTTAAGCTGAATCACTCACCTGTTATGTTTATGTTGTATGTCTTACCTGTTTTAAGAAGTACCCGTTGCTAGGTAACAGTCCGATACACCTGTTATGTTTTACAACGGATCGTCTCAGTGTGGGTTTGGAGTGGTGCTACTTATTTAAAAAATCCTACACTGTTATCTTTTTTGGGGGGGGATTGTTTATGTTGTATGTCGGACATGTTTTTAAGAAGTACCCGTTGCTAGGTAACCGTCCGATACACACGAGCTGAGATGAGAAGGACGTCTAATCGTTTCCTCTAGTTGAATGGGATAGACAACAGTCCACTTCATTCAGTTTGACTCTGTTGACATCCGGTGTCAGGAAACACTGACTTCCTTTTCAACTTTTTAAAGGTTTTTGATTGGTCTTCAAGCTCCTCCAAAAAAACAATAACACAGTCAAATATCTTTATGATAAAAAAATACACAGAAGTGTCCTGTGTTTGTTGTTGTGGGACGGGCTGAATATCTCAGTTCTCTTGTTACCGTCTAACTGACTCAGGTTGTCTCCCACATGGAAACCTATGGGGCCCTGGTCAAAAGTAGTGCACTATAAAGGGAACAAGGTTACATTTTGGATCTTATGTTTATATCACTGACCTGAGACCTGTGTTTCTGGTCATAGAACGGTCTGAATGCCTTCGTTTTTATGTTTGTAACACTGACCTGAGACCTGTGTTTCTCTGTTCCAGAACGGTCTGAATGCGCTGCACCTGGCAGCTAAGGAGGGCCATGAGGACCTGGTGGAAGAACTACTGGAGAGAGGCTCTGCGGTCGACTCTGCCACTAAGGTACAGGAAGTAAATGTCAGGAAGTAAACCCCAAATTCCAATTGAATAATTA
>NW_024608512.1:52500-57500 GCF_018296145.1 Oncorhynchus tshawytscha
CTAGGTGAATCAGGTCTACAACAACATGGTGAACTGTCTCGGGGTCACCGAGGAGGAGGGTAGAGAAGGTCTATCTTTAAGGGTCCACAATGGAAAAATGAGTCATTGACTTATTGTGTCATCTATACAAGTTGTTTAAACATCTGGACTGTCTGTTGATAATCTTTTCAATCATCCAATCAAATGTATCCATCCAGGTGCGGCTGCCTGCCCTGCACATCGCTGCCCGGAAGGATGACACCAAGGCAGCTGCCCTGCTGCTACAGAATGACCACAATGCTGATGTTCAGAGCAAGGTACCCCGAGGATAGAGGAGAGGGGGGGAGTGGGAGGGTGGGAGGTAGGGAGGGAGGGAGGGAGGGAGGGAGGGAGGGAGGATGGGGGAAGAGAGGGGTGGAGGGAGGATGGGGGAAGAAAGGGGAGGAGGGAGGATGGGGGAAGAGAGGGGGTGGAGGGAGGATGGGGGAAGAGAGGGGAGGATAGGGGAAGAGAGGGGAGGAGGGAGGACGGGGGAAGAGAGAGGAGGAGGGAGAATGGGGAAGAGAGGGGTGGAGGGAGAATGGGGGAAGAGAGGGGTGGAGGGAGAATGGGGGAAGAGAGGGGAGGAGGGAGAATGGGGGAAGAGAGGGGAGGAGGGAGGATGGGGGAAGAGAGGGGAGGAGGAGCATGGGGAAGAGAGGGGAGGAGGGAGGATGGGGGAATAGAGGGGAGGAGGAGGATGGGGAAGAGAGGGGAGGAGGGAGCATGGGGAAGAGAGGGGAGGAGGGAGAATGGGGGAATAGAGGGGAGGAGGGAGGATGGGGGAAGAGAGGGGAGGAGGATAAAAGAGGGATGGTGGTGCTGTAGGGTTGGTGACAGACTTGTATGCACTGTTTTTCTGTTTCAATACTGTGTCTTTAAAAGTGATTCTGGTGCCTTATTTGTCATGTGACCTGTATGCAGATCATGACAGCATCCTGTGTGGAGGGTTTGGTGTGAGGTCATCTTGTCTTATAATGCCCTGTTCCCTGTGTAACAACCAAACTACCCCCTCCTCCTCCTCCTCCTCCTCTCCTCTCCTCTCTCTTCTCATTTCTCACACCCTCCTCCTTCTCCTCTCCTCCTCCTCTCCTCCTCCTCCTCCTCCTCCTCCTCCTCCTCTCCTCCTCCTCCTCCCTCTCCTCTCCTTTCCTCCTCCCTCTCCTCTCCTTTCCTCCTCCCTCTCCTCTCCTCTCCTCTCTCTCCTCTCCTCTCCTTTCCTCCTCCTCTCCTCTCCTCTCCTCTCCTCTCCTCTCCTCTCCTCTCCTCTCCTCTCCTCTCCTCTCCTCTCCTCTCCTCTCCTCTCCTCTCCTCTCCTCTCCTCCCTCTCTCTACGGCGTTATCAGATGATGGTTAACAGAACTACAGAGGTATACATGTTTATTCTACTCATCCCCTGCTCTCCTCCCCTCTTCCTTCTTCACCTCCATCTAGCTCTGCTCTGTAGTTCCTGTGTGTTGACATCAGACCTGTGTTAAATACTGCATGATGGACTCTGACATGCTCTACTCTACATCTAGCATCTGGTGTCTGTCTGTCTGTCTGTCTGTCTGTCTGTCTGTCTGTCTGTCTGTCTGTCTGTCTGTCTGTCTGTCTGTCTGTCTGTCTGTCTGTCTGTCTGTCTGTCTGTCTGTCTGTCTGTCTGTCTGTCTGTCTGTCTGTCTGTCTCTCTGCCTGCTCTCTAACGCCAAAAAAATTAACGTCACCTAGTTGACGAAACACAACATGTGAACTCACTTACTAAATCTTACAGGACACCATCACCTTTCTGCAATACCTTTCTTACCTGTGTAGTTTTGTCATAGAGTGTTGCTCTCAAATGGCTCCCTATTCCCTATACTGTATAGTGCACTGTGGGACCTGGTCAACAGTAGTGCACTACATAGGGAATAGGGTGCCATTTGGTCACATTGTCTGCCTTGCAGTACGGTTGGATACATTATAATCTGATGATAATATTTATATATATTATATTAGTATGGTTGGATATATTATAATATATGATAATATTGATATATAATATATTAGTATGTTTGGATATATTATAATCTGATAATAATATTTATATATATTATATTAGTATGGTTGGATATATTATAATCTGATGATAATATTTATATATAATATATATGTATGGTTGGATATATTATAATATATGATAATATTTATGTATATTATATTAGTATGGTTGGATATATTATAATATGACGATAATATTTATATATATTATATTAGTATGGTTGGATATATTATAATCTGATGATAATATTTATATATAATATATTAGTATGGTTGGATATATTATCATATATGATAATATTTATGTATATTATATTAGTGTGGTTGGATATATTATAATCTGATGATAATATTTATATATAATATATTAGTGTGGTTGGTTAACTATGTTTCTTAATCGCCCCATGTCTCCCAGAATGGGAAGGTAAGAGGATCATATCTGACTCTGTCATATCGCTGCTTTTACATATCAATATGTTTTTATTTATATTTCCATATATAAATGTCTGTCCCGTCTGTGTCACAGAGCTCTGTAGTGGCTAGTCGCTGACTGTTCTTTATTCTGCTTCTTTATTGTCATTTATTGTTATTATTTATTATTTATTATTATTTCTATGTAGGTTTAATATAGTGTTATAGGGTTAATGTAGTGTTATAGGGTTAATGTAGTGTTATAGGGTTAATGTAGTGTTATAGGTTTAATGTAGTGTTATAGGGTTAATGTAGTGTTATATACTTAATGTAGTGTTATAGACTTAATGTAGTGTTATATACTTAATGTAGTGTTATAGGGTTAATGTAGTGTTATAGGGTTAATGTAGTGTTATAGACTTAATGTAGTGTTATAGGGTAATGTAGTGTTATAGGGTAATGTAGTGTTATAGGGTTAATGTAGTATTATATACTTAATGTAGTGTTATAGGGTTAATGTAGTGTTAGAACTTAATGTAGTGTTATATACTTAATGTAGTGTTAGAGCTTAATATAGTGTTATATACTTAATGTAGTGTTATAGGGTTAATGTAGTGTTATATACTTAATGTAGTGTTATAGACTGTGTTAGGTCTACCTTTGGCTCTCTTAGTTTTTCTGTTCAGATATTATAGATTATTTGTTTTGCATGATTAGTGTCTTCATTCCGCTGCCCAAATGGCACCCTATTCCCTATATAGTGCACTACTTTAGACCAGAGCGCTATGGCACCCTATTCCCTATATAGTGCACTACTTTAGACCAGAGACCTATGGCACCCTATTCCCTATATAGTGCACTACTTTAGACCAGAGCCTCATGGCAATACTATATAGGGCCCACAGAGTGTAGTCTGTACTGTATCACGTACTGACCAGGGGCCACAGGGTGTAGTCTGTACTGTATCACGTACTGACCAGGGGCCACAGGGTGTAGTCTGTACTGTGTCATGTACTGACCAGGGGCCACAGGGTGTAGTCTGTACTGTATCATGTACTGACCAGGGGCCACAGGGTGTAGTCTGTACTGTATCATGTACTGACCAGGGGCCACAGGGTGTAGTCTGTACTGTATCACGTACTGACCAGGGGCCACAGGGTGTAGTCTGTACTGTATCATGTACTGACCAGGGGCCACAGGGTGTAGTCTGTACTGTATCATGTACTGACCAGGGGCCACAGGGTGTAGTCTGTACTGTATCATGTACTGACCAGGGGCCACAGGGTGTAGTCTGTACTGTATCATGTACTGACCAGGGGCCACAGGGTGTAGTCTGTACTGTATCATGTACTGACCAGGGGCCACAGGGTGTAGTCTGTACTGTATCATGTACTGACCAGGGGCCACAGGGTGTAGTCTGTACTGTATCATGTACTGACCAGGGGCCACAGGGTGTAGTCTGTACTGTATCATGTACTGACCAGGGGCCACAGGGTGTAGTCTGTACTGTATCATATACTGACCAGGGGCCACAGGGTGTAGTCTGTACTGTATCATATACTGACCAGGGGCCACAGGGTGTAGTCTGTACTGTATCATATACTGACCAGGGGCCACAGGGTGTAGTCTGTACTGTATCATATACTGACCAGGGGCCACAGGGTGTAGTCTGTACTGTATCATGTACTGACCAGGGGCCACAGGGTGTAGTCTGTACTGTATCACGTACTGACCAGGGGCCACAGGGTGTAGTCTGTACTGTATCACGTACTGACCAGGGGCCACAGGGTGTAGTCTGTACTGTATCACGTACTGACCAGGGGCCACAGGGTGTAGTCTGTACTGTGTCATGTACTGACCAGGGGCCACAGGGTGTAGTCTGTACTGTATCACGTACTGACCAGGGGCCACAGGGTGTAGTCTGTACTGTATCATATACTGACCAGGGGCCACAGGGTGTAGTCTGTACTGTATCATGTACTGACCAGGGGCCACAGGGTGTAGTCTGTACTGTATCATGTACTGACCAGGGGCCACAGGGTGTAGTCTGTACTGTGTCATGTACTGACCAGGGGCCACAGGGTGTAGTCTGTACTGTATCACGTACTGACCAGGGGCCACAGGGTGTAGTCTGTACTGTATCACGTACTGACCAGGGGCCACAGGGTGTAGTCTGTACTGTATCTGTACTGACCAGGGGCCACAGGGTGTAGTCTGTACTGTATCATGTACTGACCAGGGCCACAGGGTGTAGTCTGTACTGTATCTGTACTGACCAGGGGCCACAGGGTGTAGTCTGTAGTCTGTATCACATGTACTGACCAGGGGCCACAGGGTGTAGTCTGTACTGTATCATGTACTGACCAGGGGCCACAGGGTGTAGTCTGTACTGTATCATGTACTGACCAGGGGCCACAGGGTGTAGTCTGTACTGTATCATGTACTGACCAGGGGCCACAGGGTGTAGTCTGTACTGTATCATGTACTGACCAGGGGCCACAGGGTGTAGTCTGTACTGTATCATGTACTGACCAGGGGCCACAGGGTGTAGT
>NW_024608513.1:0-65363 GCF_018296145.1 Oncorhynchus tshawytscha
TGTCGCAAGTCACAACCTCACAGGAGAGCAATTTGAACGTAAATAAACGTTTTTATAAAAATTCTTTTTTTGGGCAGAAATGCCTTCTTGAACATGTGAACTTTCATGTGCCTTAATAACAAACATGTATGTCATTGGTAAATACGAATACAGTTGTTAAATTACGAGCCTTGTTGGTAAAGCCACGGATAAAGGGAGCTACCTTCCCACTAGCCATGATTGGCTGAGATAATGAGTGGGCTGGATATGCCGAGAGAAGAGTTTGGATTGGTCTGCCATATAGTAGGCTTCGTCTGTCTCTGGATTACATCTTCAATCTAAAGGCTACCATGGTATGGCATTCCTGACAGGGAGACACGTCAATCATGCATGATGATGTATACAGTTAAGATTGTCTAGCGTTAGCTAGCTACATTTCAGATATTACACGTTTCTAATTTTGACAGAAAGTGGTTTCATTTCAATCTAAAGTGTACAGTTAGCTAGCTAACGTTTGCTGGCTGGCTCCATAGCTGACGTTACTATTAGTATACCAGAGCCGTTTGCTTTGCTAGTTAGAGCTTAATGTTAGCTAGCTAACATTGAACCTGGTTGGTTAGATCCCAGCACTGTGGCATTGTTGGCACTGTGTTCATTGTTTAACTAGCTAGCGCTAGCTGGCTGGCTCGTCAGCTAACGCTAAGTGATGTGTGTGAACCTACACTTTGTTTACCTAGCTAGGTACGTTGTTTACCTAGCTAGCTAGCTATATGTCTTAAGCTAATGTGTACTGTTAGCTAGCTAACGTTAGCTGTCTGGCTCTAGCTAACGTTATTATTCGTATCCCAGAGCAGTTTTCTTTTATAGTTAGAGCCTAATGTTAGCTAGCTAACATTGAACCTGGTTGGTTAGCTCACTGCACTGTGGCATTTTTGGCACTGCTCATTGTTGTTTAACTAGCTAACGTTAGCTGGCTGGCTTGTTAGCTAACGTAATGTCACGTGTGTACAACACCCGTTGAATATGGCTGGTGTCAGTAAACGTCTATCTAACCAGACGCGTCAAGAGCGTCAAGTGCACGCTCCGAGAGCACAGCGAGATGGCTGGGGCTAAAGCTTAAGAGGGTGTGAACGATGCTGAATGGATGTAGACAAAGAAAAGCTCTTCACTAGATACCAAAGACATTCTCTCAAAAGTGAGTTTATAAACTTTCAAAGCAGAATTACTTTCCCATTGTTCCTCAAGTGCAGTGTATGATATACCATTTTGTAGCTCTGAGTCTCTAATTTATCCAATGTAAAAAAAAACATTAAACATTTTGCAACATAAGATCGAATCCAGGTGGTGAGTCACATATACACATATTCAGTGCATTCAGACCCCTTTAGTTTTTAGCCTTATTCTAAAATTGATTCAATTGTTTTTTCCCAACAATCTACACACAATACCCCATAATGACAAAGCAAAAACAGGTCACTCCGTAGATGTTCGATAGGGTTCAAGTCCGGGCTCTGACTGTTTAACTCCAGGACATGCAGAGACTTGTCCCGTAGCCACTCCTGCATTATCTTGGCTGTGTGCTTAGGGTCGTTGTCCTGTTGGAAGGTGAAGCTTTGCCTCAGTTTGAGGTCCTGAGCGCTCTGGAGCAAGTTTTCATCAAGGATCTCTCTATACTTTGCTACGTTAATATTTGCCTCAATTCTGACTAGTCTCCAAGTGCCTGCTGCTGAAAAACATCCCCACAGCATGATGCTGCCACTACCATGCTTCACCATAGGGATGGTGCCAGGTTTCCCACAGACGTGACGATTGGCATTCAGGCCAAAGAGTTAAATATTGGTTTCATCAGACCAAAAATCTGAGAGTCTTTAGGTGCCTTCTGGCAAACTCCAAGCATGCTGTTATGTGCCTTTTACTGAGGAACGTCTTCTGTCTGGCCACCCTACCATAAAGACCTTATTGGTGGAGTGTTGCAGAGATGGTTCTCCCATCTCCACAGAGGAACTCTGGAGCTCTCTCAGATCGACCATTGAATTCTTGGTCACCTCCCTGACCAAGGCCCTAATAAAGTTGTTGAAACATCAAGTTTCAATTGAAACAGGATGCACCTAAGCTCAATTTCGAGTCTCATGGTAAAGGGTCTGAATACTTATGTAAATAAGGTATTGTTTTTTAAAATATTTAAAATATTTCTAAAAACCTGTTTTCACTTTGTCATTATGGGGTATTGTGTGTAGATTGATGAGGGAAAAATGTATTTAATTTTAGAATAAGGTTGTAACGTCACAAAATGTGGAAAAAGTCAAGGGGTCTGAATACTTTCCAAATGCACTGTACCTACATGCATACATATAAATACATATACACATGTATTTAAATATATTTTTATTTTATTGTTTTGCCACAACCCTACCACCCCTCCTCTAATTGGAGTAAATTAATGAACAACAACACTTAGGCTTCTATTTCCAGCTAATACATACTATATACATTTTACAGACGCAATCTAATTTACAATAGTTATATTTAGTTTAATGTAGTTTGTTTTTAGTTATGTCCTTCCTCAACCTCTCCCATCTAATTCTGATGTCCATCCAGTTTGATTTCTATTTGCCATATATTTTTAACTGTGCTGTTTCACAAAAGTTCTGAACCAAAGCATTTTACGGACACAGTATATTTTATGTTACTTCTCTTGTTGTTATTAGTCCCACCCTTCAGCTCCATTCAACCCCTCCCATCTATATCTTAACACCATCCAGATATGTAAAAAATAAGTTGCATATAGCCTTTACAAAAGTCATACTTCATTTCATGTCGATTTAGAAAGACAAAACACCCATTTATTGTATCAGGCTTGTGTCTTGTAATAGTGACTTTATAGACGTCCTTACCTGCCTGTTGAGTTGGGTATCTGGAGTTGTATGTCTGCGGGAGGATTGTCAGCTGATGGTATATAGTGTTGTGGGGCCAAGTTGTACTTCATGAAGTGATAGGTCACCTTTAGTTGGAAGGTTTTCCCTTTCTAGACAGTCAGGGGATTTCTTGTCAATCACAGAGGTTGTTCCAGTCTGTCTAGTTCAGGGGCAGGAACAGTTGCCCCACCCTTCCATGCCGCATGCCTCACCAGCAACAACTTTAGGGATTCCTGTTTTCTACGGTAAAAAGACTTCAACAGCCACAAGGATGTTGACAACCAAGGCAGCCATGACTGTTGTTGTTTAACATAGCAGTCAACCTATTTCCTGTAGTATCAAAATGATTAAACATTTTGTTTAATGTAATAAAAATGACTTTTGATGTATTCTTCAAATGGAGAACAAGTATTAAATCAAATCAAAATAACGCAATTTAAATAAATTATTCTATATATACAGTTGAAGTCGGAAGTTTACATACACCTTAGCCAAATACATTTAAACTCCGTTTTCACAATTCCTGACATTTAATCCTCTGTTTAAGGTCAGTTAGGATCACCACTTTATTTTAAGATTGTGAAATGTTAGAGTAATAGTAGAGAGAATGATTTATTTCAGCTTTTATTTCTTTCATCACATTCCCAGTGGGTCAGAAGTTTACATACACTCAATTCACATTTGGTAGCATTGCCTTTAAATTGTTTTAACTTGTGTCAAATGTTTCGGGTAGCCTTCCACAAGCTTCCCAAAATAAGTTGGGTGAATTTTGACCCATTCCTCCTGACAGAGCTGGTGTAACTGAATCCGGTTTGTAGGTCTCCTTGCTCGCACATGCTTTTTCAGTTCTGTCCACAAATATCAAACGCGCCAACTAAATGGACATTTTGGATATATAATGATGGATTTAATCGAACAAAAGGACCATTTATGATGTTTGTGGGACATATTGGAGTGCCAACAAAAGAAGATCTTCAAAGGTAAGTCATGATTTATATTTATTTCTGAGTTTTGTGTCTCACCTGGCGGGATGAAATATGATTTTCTGTGCTTGTTTGATGGGGTGCTAGCCTCAGATAATAGTGTTGTTTGCTTTCGCCGTAAAGCCTTTTTAAAATCTGACACCATGGCTAGATTAACAAGAAATGCAGCTTTAATTTGGTGTGTTGAATTTGTGAAAATATGATAGTTACATTTAAAAATAAATAAAAATTGCGCTCTGCAGTTTTACCAGATGTTGTCGAAACGTTTCGCTAGCGGAACCCCTGGCCCCAACAGGTTTTAAGGCACAGTCAACTTAGTGTATGTAAACTTCTGAACCACTGGAATTGTGAAACAGTGAATTATCTGTGAAATAATCTGTCTGTAAACAGCTGTTGGAAAAATGACTTGTGTCATGCACAGTAGATGTCCTAACCAACTTGGCAAAACTGTAGTTTGTTAACAAGAAATGTGTGGAATGGTTGAAATATGAGTTTTAATGACTCCAACCTAAGTATATGTGAACTTCCGACTTCAACTGTATATTATTTGATAAAACATTGAATTTGACCTTACTGCTATTAGCCCATAGAAACGCATTGAATAACAGATTCATACATGTAAAAAATAAAATAAAATAAAAAATCTAAAGGAAGTTTGTTTATACATTCTGTCCTTTATCTGAGCGATATAGGGAAGATCTGGAAATAATTATATATTTTTTTGCCACATGTTTAATGTCTTTTTTAGGCACTAAACTACCACCATATATATTACTTCCTTTCATTTTTTAAACTGGTTTCAGACTTCCTTCACACGAGTCTTGTGAAGCTTGTGTGTATTCTTATACTGACGTGTATTTGTTGTGAGAGCCTCATCTTTCTACAAAGGGGTCATATTAGTGTGTAACCCAAACTGTTCAGACTCTACAGACAGAATTTGGCAGATTGGTGGTACCGACTTCATTCGAGTCCCGTGACTCTTGTGGGGGTCATAGATCAAAACGAATAATGCAAGTCTGGGCTATTATAGGGTCTGCTCCTTCAGGTTGGCGCACTGCCCAAGCAAAGCATCAATATAACATTGGAGCAAAACAAGCTTATATTTTGGGTCTCTACGGGGCACGACAGTAGAACTAAGCAAACATTGGAGCAAAACAAGCTCATATTTTGGGGCTCTATGGTTACGACAGTAGAACTAAGCAAACATTAGAGCAAAACAAGCTCATATTTTGGGTCTCTAAGGTTAAAGCCTCTCTGGGATATGTGGGACGCTAACGTCCCACTTGGCCAAAAGCCAGTAAAAATGCAGAGCGCCAAATTCAAATAAATTACTATAAAAAACAAACTTTCATGAAATCACACATGAAAGACACCAAATTAAAGCTACACTTGTTGTGAATCCAGCCAACATGTCTGATTTCAAAAAAGATTTACGGTGAAAGCACACCAAACAATTATGTTAGGTCAGTACATAGCCAGAGAAAAACACAGCCATTTTTCCAGCCAAAGATAGGAGTCACAAAAAGCAGAAATAGAGATAAAATGAATCACTAACCTTTGATGATCTTCATCAGATGACACTCATAAGACATCATGCAACACAATACATGTATGTTTTGTTCGATAATGTGCATATTTATATCCAAAAATGTTAGTTTGCATTGGCGCCATGTTCAGAAATGCCTCCAAAATATCCGGAAAAATTGCAGAGAGCCACATCAAATCAAATAAATACTCATCATAAACTTTGATGAAAGATACATGTTTTACATAGAATTAAAGACACACTTGTTCTTAATGCAACCGCTGTGTCAGATTTTTTAAAAACTTTACGGAAAAAGCAAACCATGCAATAATCTGAGTTCAAAATTATTATTTGTTTTATCCGCCATATTGGAGTCAACATAAATCAGAAATTACAATATAAATATTCCCTTTGATGATCTTCATCAGAATGCACTACCAGGAATCCTAGGTCCACAATAAATTGTGGTTTTGTTCGATAATGTCCGTTATTTATGTCCAAGTAGATACTTTTGTTAGCGTTTTAGTAAACATATCCAAACGCTTGTGCAGGTCCCGACTGACATCGGACGAAAACTTCAAAAAAGTTATATTACAGGTCGAATAAACTTGTCAAACGAAGTAGAGAATCAATCTTTCGGATGTTGTTATCCTAAATATTCAATAACGTTCCAACCAGAGAATTCCTTTGTGTCTGTAGAAGTAATGGAACGCAAGTCGCTACCATGTGAAATGCGTGTGACCCGGCTCTCTGCCAGACCACTGACTGAAACAGCTCCCATCCGGCTCAACATCACAGTATAAGCTTCATTCAATGTTCTACAGACTGTTGACATCTAGTGGAAGGGGTAGGAAGTGCAAACAGATCCATATACCACAGGGATTTCAATAGGCGATGAGTTGAAAATCGACTAGCCTCAGAATTCTCACTTCCTGTTTGGATTTTTTCTCAGGTTTTTGCCTGCCATATGAGTTCTGTTATGCTCACAGACATCATTCAAACAGTTTTAGAAACTGCAGAGTGTTTTCTATCCAATAGTAATAGTAATATGCATATATTAGCATCTGGGACAGAGTAGGAGGCAGTTCACTCTGGGCACGCTATTCATCCAAAAGTGAAAATGCTGCTCCCTATCCCAAAAAAGTTAAGACAGTAGAACTAAGCTAACATTGGAGCAAAACAAACTCATATGTTGGGTCTCTATGGTTACTAATGTAGAACATAACAAACATTGGAGCAAAACAAGAGTATATTTTGGTCTCTATAGTTACGACAGTAGAACTAAACAAACATTTGAGCAAACCAAGCTTATTTTTTGGGTCTCTATGAGGAACGACATTAGAAATAAGCTCATGAGGCATTTACACTGAGTGTACTAAAGATTATGAACACCTGCTATTTCCATAACAGACTGACCAGGTGAATCCAGGTGAAAGGTATGATCACTTACTCATGTCACTTGTTAAATCCGAAAATATAAGCTTGGCAATATACATTACATGACCAAAAGTATGTGGACACCTGCTCATCAAACATCTCATTCAAAATCATGGGCATTAAATTGGAGTTTGTCCCCCTTTGCTACTATAACAGCCTCTACTCTTCTGGGAGGCTTTCGACTAGATGTTGGAACATTGCTGCGGGGACTTGCTTCCATTCAGCCGCAAAGAGTATTAGTGAGGTCGGCCCTGATGTTGGATGATGATGCCTGGCTCGCAGTCAGCGTTCCAATTCATCCCGATGGTGTTCGATGGGGTTGAGGTAAGGGCTCTGTGCAGGCCAGTCAAGTTCTTCCACACCGATCTCAACAAATTATTTATGTTTGGGCCTCGCTTTGTGCACGGGGCATTGTCATGCTGAAACAGGAAAGTGCCTTCCCCAAACTGTTGCCACAAAGTTTGAAGCACAGAATCGTCTAGAATGTCATTATATTGTGTAGATTTAAGATTTCCCTTCACTGGAACTAATGGGCCTAACCTGAACCATGAAAAACAGTCCAAGACCATTATTCCTCCTCCACTAAACTTTACAATTGACACTATGCATTGGGGCAGGTACCGCTCTCCTGGCATCCGCCAAACCCAGATTCGTCCGTCGGACTGCTAGATGGTGAAACGAGATTCATCACTCCAGAGAACGTATTTCCACTGCTCCAAAGTCCAATGGCGGCTAGCTTTACGCCACTCCAGCCGACGCTTGGCATTGCACATGGTGATCTTTGTCTTGTGTGTGGCTGCACAGAAATGCATTTAATGAAGCTCCTGAAAAAACAGGTATTGTGCTAAAGTTGCTTGCAGAGGCAGTTTAGAACTAGGTAGTGAGTGTTGCAACCGAGGACAGACAATTTTTACGAGCTATGCGCTCCAGCACTCGGCAGTCGAATTCTGTCAGCTTGTGTGGCCTACCACTTTGCGGCTGAGCAGTTGTTGCTCCTAGGCATTTCCATTACAGAAATTTGACAAACTGACTTTTAGAAAGGTGGCATCCTATGACAGTGTCACCATGAAAGTTACTGAGCTCTTCAGTAAGGCCATTCTACTGCCAATGTTTGTCTATGGAAATTACGTGGCTCTGTGTTCGATTGTATACACCTGTCAGCAACTGGTGTGGCTGAAATAGCCAAATCTCCTAATTTGGAGTGGTGTCCACAAACATTTGTATATATAGTGTACGGCTCTGCTCCTTCAGGGTAGTGCACTGCCCAAGCAGTAAGTTTGACTCCAATGTTTGTAAACCATGTAAATGTAAACATACACTGTATAGACTCAAAACATGGTTAAACCGTACTGTTGACATCATGGATGGTTAGTCCTTGCATCCATAGCATTGTCTATGAATTTGACAGTGGTTACATGTATCCAGGCCCAGCCCTTAACCTTTTTACCAAAACATAGGCAGGGTGCCTACATTTTTATTGTTTGAACTGGGGATTGGCCCTTTCAAGTGATTTGGCTGTACAGACAAATATGTTGTAGGTTGATAAGGGATAATCCACTGCTGGACTATTATCTTACTATGCAGTAATTTGGTACATCAACCATGCACACAGATTTGTTTATTTTACCTTTATTTACCTAGACAAGTCAGTTAAGAACAAATTCTTATTTTCAACGATGGCCTAGGAACAGTGGGTTAACTGCCTTGTTCAGGGGCAGAACCGCAGATTTTTACCTTGTCAGTTTGGGGATTAAACCTTGCAACCTTTCGATTACTAGTCCAACGCTCTAACCAGGTTACCTGCTGCCCCGAAAAACAACAAGTTGGATTAACCTAATGACCCTAAAAACGCTGATACTGCACTCTGACATTGTATGACCTTAAACAACTATATGGGTAAATGCAAAGTATAGGATCTGAAATATAAATGTGTTAATCCATCTTTCTTGTTGTTTTTCTGTTTGATGGAAACAGTTTGAGAGTTCTAACTACATTCTAGATGTAGATAATGGTTTTATGTAGCCATGTTTCCATGTTGTGAATGTTGTATTGAGGTAACCCTCAAGCATTTCTTATGTTTGAAGGAAAGAACTATTTAATTATGCAACTCATTGAACATGGCTACATAAATGGTGTGTGTCATGTTTGGGATGGCCTGAACCTGGAGCCCCATCGAATACCAAGACAAACCGCAGTGACTGTAGTGAAAACACGTTGGAACAAAGCCAGAGCAAAATAATTTCACTTAGTAACTTCACTTAATGCTGTTTACCTGTGTTTTTACTTGGATTGTTTAGTTACTGCACATTTTACAATCCATTTTCTCTGAAAAGGAAAACAATTGAACCAGGACACTTTGTCACAAGATAAAATAGATACTGCACAGCTGGATTTCAGTCCTAACTCAATTTTGACCAACATTTTGCCAAAATGTAGTTTTGCCCGAAATGCAGCTTTGTTGTATCTATTTTATAATTTAATTTGTAGTTAGTTAATGCTGTTTGTCATTCTAATGCAGAATAGCTATTCTGCACTCTGCCAAATGAAGAAACATTTTGCATTAACTCATCTAAACGCCCCATCCTACAAGCAGGAAACAAGTTATGGACGAGGCAGAAATGTGACATATCTGTTTGACAGTTCACACAGTCATCATCCAGATTTACTATCTTAACATCTTCTTGGCTAACCACGTTAGACTATTCTAATCTTCAAGGTAATTAACTGTCAGAACAGGTTTAAAGCAATGTGTAGTGCTATTGTTTTCAGGAAGGTGTACACATCGTGATAGGAGGGACATGAAGCAGACTTGGACCAAGGCCAGGACAGCCACCTGAGGTCAATAACTAACCTATAAAGGCCAAGATCAGTAACTATGCAAAGAGGGGAACGGAGAAAAATGTCCTTAAAGGGGAAATCTGCATTTGCTACATCCATTTTATTTAGAAATGAATGATATATGCCTATTTTTCTAGAAGAATATAACTTATAAATGACTGATGAGCTTAGTTCAGAACACTGTATAGCATCAAAACATGGTTAAAACTATGATTTTGACATCCTGCATGGTCAGTCCTTGCATCCATAGCTCTGTCTATGAATTTGCAAAGGTTACATTTCTCCAGGCCCATCCTTCAACTTTTTAACAAAACAGAGGCGGGGTGCCTGCTTTATTATTGTTTGAACCGGGGATCCTTTAAAAAGTGTTTTTTAGCTGTATCGACAAATATATTGTAGGTAGATAAGTGATAATCCACTGAGTGACTTTTATCTTATTATGAAGTAACTTTGTATGCATATCAACCATGAACACATGACCTTTGTCATGACGTTGGCCTGGGGATAGGTTTATGACAGCCATAAATACCTCTTCCCCCCTTTTTCCTCTCTCTACCCTACTTTCCTCTCTCTACCCTTCCTCTCTCTACCCTACTCTCGACCCAACCTTTCGGTTGCTAGCCCAACACTCTAACCACTAGGCTACCCTGCCGCACCATACTTAATGAATAGGATGTCAGTCTGGTTGTCATCTGAGACATTCTGATCAATGATAGAATGACATAAACTCTACAGTGGAAAGTCTGCACATTGTAGTTATCGGAGTCACATGGAATTGCTGTTCAATTTAAATGTTTGAATATGAAATTATTGGCGAAGAGATGAAATTTAATTTTAGCTTCCAAGTGAGAGATTTGGGTTTTCATAAGGTTAGGGCTCTGCTCAATCAGTGGCCCGCCCCTGTGAAGAGACATGGGTTATAAAACTTTACAAACACACCCTTCTCGCTCCACTATATAAAGCCTTGACGAAAATGTAACCTTCTGTTCCAAGTACGTGAGGTCTGCAGCCTCTGCGTTAAAAGAACATGTATACTACAGAACTAAGCCAACCTCAGCATGAGCTTTGGTTGCGAATGGTATGAACATTGAACTCTTATTCACTACAGAAGTGATACCTCCTAGCTGTTGAGTTAGCAACAGCAGCTGCAAACGTGGGCTAGGAAAGAACAGACAGAGTCTCCCGTCTACCACACAACGACGTTACTACAACGTATCCAATTTACCAGCAGAGACATTCTTCAAAGGACAAATAACTTGGTTGGGCAACACAGCCTTCCATCTACCACCAACCTTCCGTAGCGCAGCTCAGAGTAAATATTTATTGCATTTTCCTTTTCCAAATGGGCGGTAATTTAGAATGCATAAGATACTGTATTTACGATAGCATGGCATCTCCCTTTGTTCCTCAAATCTTCTCGCTCTTTCAATCAAACCCAGCCCCCTTTTCTTTTGTGTAGCTGTCATATCTGTTCAGTCCGCTAGGGACGTTTTCCTTTATGACGTCATTTGTAATCAAGGTATGATTCATTCGTGTATATGTAATTCTGTGTGATTAGTTAGGTATTTAGTAAATAAATAATTAAACCCAATTTTTGTATTGCTGATTCAACTTGTTAGCCAGGGTTCATGAAGATAACCAAGAATTTACAACGTTCCGATGAGACTGAATTAAGGTGACCATTAATATTGACTGCTGTTGATGTAAAATATTACTAGGTCTTTAAGAGTTTATTCGGAAGATAACAGCTCTATAAACATTATTTTGTGGTGTCCCGACTTTCTAGTTAATTACATTTACCTGATTAGCTCAATCAGGTCAATTTAATTACGGAGAAAGGGTTTTATAGAATAGTATGTCATATCACTTAATCTGGCATAGCCAAAGACACGACACCTTTGACCCCTAAAATGCAGATACTGCCCTCTGCCATTGTAGGACCTTAAACAACTACAGTATATGGGTAATTCCAACGCAAAGTACAGGATCTAAAATCTAAATGTGTTAAAGGGATAGTTCACCCAAATTACAAAATAACACATTGGATTCCTTACTCTGTAAGCTGTCTATGGACAAGGTGTGACAGCAATCCATGCTTTGGTTTTGTTTCCTGGCAACAGGGACGATGTTATGGGCGGACCTTAGGAGGCCTAGCCCGCCCTACCATACCTCCTAGCCCGCCCAACCATACCTCCTAGCCCGCCCAACCATACCTCCTAGCCCGTCCTACCATACCGTACAGTAACTTCACTTCCTGCTGTTTGCCTTGGTTTTTACTTGGATTTTGTAGTCACTATTTGACACTATTTTCTCTGAAACTGAATATAATTGAACCAGGACACTTTGTGACAAGATAAACCGGATTCTACAAAGCTGGATTTCAGTCTTCACTTTTGAAAAATGTGAACAGTAGTTACTGCTGTAATAGTGCAGTAGAATAGCTGTGCCCATCATTCTAATAGACCTACCTCTTCATGGACTACCTCTTCATGGACTACCTCTTCATGGACTACATTGGAACCTCGTCTTCTTTTAGGGCGTGAACTAGTATGCTCAGATTGAATTACAACTGTTATTTTAACAATGCTGGGTATGCATCTTGTTGACACTCATCCAGTGAAACATTGACCCCTGAATGCATTGTCTGCAGCATTCAGTCACATGATGTCACGCCCTGGTCTAAGTATTTTGTGATTTTCTTCATGTATTGGGTCAGGCCAGGGTGTGGCATGGGGTTTTGGTGTGTATGTATTGGGATTGTAGCTAGTGGGGTTATCTAGCAAAGTCTATGGCTGTCTGGAGTGGTTCTCAATCAGAGGCAGGTGTTTATCGTTGTCTCTGATTGGGAACCATATTTAGGCAGCCATATTCTTTGAGTTTGTCGTGGGTGATTGTCCTTAGTGTCCTCTATGTTAGTTTGCACCAGTATAGGCTGTTTCGGTACATTTTTTGTTTTGTAGTGTTTGTGTTTACTCGTGTTGTACGTTGTTCATTAAACATGGATCGCAATCTACACGCTGCAGTTTGGTCTGACTCTCCTTCACACCTAGAAAACCGTTACACATGACAGCTCGATCAGCTGTTTGATTTCCCTTATCGGCAAGTCAACTGACTTCGGATTGGGAAATAGATCCCAAAGTGCTCCTCCGCCTGGTACAGCAACTGCTCCGCCCACAACCTTAAGGCTCTCCAGAGGGTAGTGAGGTCTGCACAACGCATCACCGGGTCCAAACTACCTGCCCTCCAGTACACCTACACCACCCGATGTTACAGGAAGGCCATAAAGATCATCAAGGACAACAACCACCCGAGCCACTGCCTGTTCACCCCGCTATCATCCAGAAGGCGAGGTCAGTACAGGTGCATCAAAGCTGGGACCAAGAGACTGAAAAACAGCTTCTATCTCAAGGCCATCAGACTGTTAAACAGCCATCACTAACATTGAGTGGCTGCTGCCAACGTACAGACTCAATCTCTAGCCACTTTAATAATTAATAATTGAATGTAATAAATGTATCACTAGTCACTTAATAAACAATGCCACTTCATATAATGTTTACATACCCTACTTTACTCATCTCATATGTATATACTGTACTCTATACCATCCACTGCATCTTGCCTATGCCGTTTGGCCATCGCTCATCCATATATTTATATGTACATATTCTTAATCATTCCCTTACACTTGTGTGTATAAGGTAGTTGTTGTTAAATTGTTAGATTACTTGTTAGATATTACTTCACGGTCGGAACTAGAAGCACAAGCATTTCTCTACACTCGCATTAACATCTGCTAACCATGTGTATGTGACCAATACAATTTGATTTGGTAAGGTGTTGGGACTCTGCTGTTGGGACAGCATTGTGTGCAGCGTTTGTCACCGTTATAGTACAGTTAGTGTATTGTTTAGTGGCTTTGCTGGCATCAACATTTTATATATATTTTTGCCCCCCCCCCATGCTAAAATCTGTTTAATAAAAAGAACATGTGTCTCCTTGCCAAAGGTAACAGACATATTTGGGAAACTGAACGAACTGAACAAAAGTATCCAGGAGAAATACTAAAACATTCTCCAGATGAATGACAGAATCAGTGGATTCAGAGGAAACTATTCATATTGGAGAGAGTCTTTCAAAAACGAACCATGACCCTTTCCCTCAACTGTGCATTTTTTTCTAACAGACAACAGCATCAGTAAGTGTCCCTTGTTTTTTCCAATGTCCCAGTTGTCTTGAACTCACTCAAGTCTGAGATTTCCCAGTTCCGAGTTTCCAGTTCTTTTGAACTTGGCAGAAGTCATGCTGGATTGACAGCATGGACAATGTTTTCATCCTATTCTGGCCCATGTTGTTGCATGTGTGTTATCTTATTAAGGTTGGAAAAGAGACTCTTAAACCCAGACTTGAACCACACACACCCTCTCCACTGAATAGCAGGATAGTTATTGCTATGCAACACTTGCTGTTAGCCACTGATTCCTTCTGAACCACTCATTGTTGAATTTGTGATTTCCAACTTGTTGTCTAATGTTTATGTCCAATGGCCGATGAGCAGTGATACGTTTTATCTATAATTTCTGTTCATATGACAAGGATTGAAAAGGATTTGCCAGTAGATTGTCAACTTGATTCATGATGATGATTGCTTGTCTAGCTTGATAGCTAAGATTTTGAAAGTATGATGTTGACATGATCAGCCCAATCAAAGCTACGGTAGATGTAACGTGATTTGATGTCATTTTATCTGTGGCCAATCTGTGGTAAATATAAGGCAGCATGAAAGGGGCTTGAATTTTCGAGCGATCCCTGTAGATTTTGTGGTGACAGTGTCCCACGTCTGACAGAACACTGAGCCAATCACGGCGCAACTAGAGAATGCAGACAATGATCATATCTGGTGAAATGGAGAAAATAAGTCTTTGAGAAGTGAAAACAGATGCATCCAACTGTGATATTGGTTTGTAAATAATACAAACGTAGCAAAATGTACAGAGTGAAATGTAAGATTGGAGTAACGTGTGTTTAACAGTTTAAACACCCTACATTGTGTCAACATCAGGATATCAGTTACCTTATTTCGCCAAACAATAATGAACTAACGTACCATTGGACAGTGGGTTCAGATACAAGGTAACATGGTTCATTTGGGTTTATCCTGAACATGTGTAAGTGGTTGGAAACGGGTAGTATGTGTCGCTACAGAATACTGCACAGATGTTTTAAATGTGAATATTTTATCCAACAGCAGTATTGTGTTGGTGGTTGGGCAGAGTTCGCACTTTTGGGACTATCCCATTGGTTCCTTTGTACTGGGTAAGCTAAGCAAAAATATATACTAACATTACGAGAGAGAGGTCAAAGAAAAAAACTGTTTCTTGATCAGCACTCTTATTACTCTGGGACGCTTTGTGAATACAGTCTCTGGTCACATGTCCATGGATGACACAACACATCTAGTGGTCAATTCTGGTACTTCAATAACTTTACTGATAAGGACTGTTTTCTATCTATTAAATAAAGTGTTTCTACTGTGCTATTAACTGACACCATTAAGAAGGAAAACACTGGAGTTACTATTTGTATATTATAACACTTAGTAATACAGTATACCTGACAAGTAAATTAGATACCTGGATCACAGTATATAGATGTATTTAATCAGTAGAATGAACACATGGAACATATGGAACAGAATGGAAGCAAACATAGAACACTGCTGCATATCAAATGGATTGATAGCTGTAAAAACTTGAAAAAGTATTGAAATGAAAACAATCTAACAAGATACTGTTATGTGCACACCATAGTGGTAAAAATGGTAAATATGGTAAAAAAAAAAAAAAGACAAACCACAGCCTACAAACCCACAGTTCCACTCCCCTGGGCCTGATGAACGGTAGACTCCACATAGCTCTGGAGTCTTTAAAGACATGAATACATCTTTCAATGTAGTTAGTTACACATAGAAACAGAAACAGTTTAAGCCTAACAGTGAAAACCAGAACAACTCCATGAGATATGGGGTTACAGTAGCTACTATAATTAGACTACGGTGTGAACGGTTTTTCACACACCCAGTGTTTTGGAGTAGTACACGGTCCATCCTTCCAACTCTTCAGTGGGTCTGATGCCGTCTGTGAGATCTCAACACACTCGCCATGGAAGTTATTTGGTTCCCCTTCCATCCAATAGCTATAAACAACACAGAGAATCAGAGTTGAAAATCATCCAATACAAAATAGAGAATCAGACAGTTAACCTAGTCCCCAGGCTCAGTTGTTATCCATTCTACATAGAGAATCAGACAGTTAACCTAGTCCCCAGGCTCAGTTGTTACCATTCTACAGAGAGAATCAGACAGTTAACCTAGTCCCCAGGCTCAGTTGTTACCATTCTACATAGAGAATCAGACAGTTAACCTAGTCCCCAGGCTCAGTTGTTACCATTCTACATAGAGAATCAGACAGTTAACCTAGTCCCCAGGCTCAGATGTTACCATTCTACATAGAGAATCAGACAGTTAACCTAGTCCCCAGGCTCAGTTGTTACCATTCTACATAGAGAATCAGACAGTTAACCTAGTCCCCAGGCTCAGTTGTTACCATTCTACATAGAGAATCAGACAGTTAACCTAGTCCCCAGGCTCAGTTGTTACCATTCTACAGAGAGAATCAGACAGTTAACCTAGTCCCCAGGCTCAGTTGTTACCATTCTACATAGAGAATCAGACAGTTAACCTAGTCCCCAGGCTCAGTTGTTACCATTCTACAGAGAGGGAGAGAGAGAGCTGGCTGAAGACAAGATTATCAGACTGTAAAAAGTCATTTATTACAACAGAAAAGTGTAAAAGTCCTCCAGAACCTGTTCACTCACGTAGGTTTAAATGGTGTGTCGTCAACCCACTTCCAGATTCTGTCTTTTTTATATGTACCAATCCAGACATTCTTCTTAAATCCATGGATAAATATCTAGAATAGAATTGTGGATAAAAAACAATGGCCATTATTTCATCTCCACAGCGGAGAAACACTTTTACATTTTATAAATAATAGTAATAGTAGTCTAATAGTAGTAGTAGTAAAATGTAGTCGTTCTGGTCACTAGAAATACAAGGTGATTTAGGATGTTTGAAAAGGTCCTGAGTACTTCCATATATTCCTTCCTCAGAACTCACAAAAAAAATACAAAACTGTTGCAGAACACTGGTGCAAACTCATGATGCTCGAGGGGAAGCGTGCTCAGACCACACAGACCAAGCTCTCTGCTCTGAGGACTGCAATAAGGCAGTTCACAATGATCTAGGAAGCTGGGAGAGTACTTGATGGAAACAGAGTGTTGTGTTTAATCATTTTCGTTTTAATCTTTCCAAACCCATAGCTCTAACCTTAACCAGTTACCATAGCCACTAACCTTAACCCCTAACCATAACCACTAACCTTAACCCCTAACCATAGACACTAACCTTAACCAGTTACCATAGCCACTAACCTTAACCCCTAACCAAAGACACTAACCTTAACCCCTAACCATAGACACTAACCTTAACCCCTAACCATAGACACTAACCTTAACCCCTAACCATAGCAGCTAACCTTAACCCCTAACCATAGACACTAACCTTAACCAGTTACCATAGCCACTAACCTTAACCCCTAACCATAACCACTAACCTTAACCCCTAACCATAGACACTAACCTTAACCCCTAACCATAGCAGCTAACCTTAACCCCTAACCATAGCTACTAACCTTAACCCCTAACCATAGCAGCTAACCTTAACCCCTAACCATAGCAGCTAACCTTAACCCCTAACCATAGACACTAACCTTAACCCCTAACCATAGCCACTAACCTTAACCCCTAACCATAGCAGCTAACCTTAACCCCTAACCAAAGACACTAACCTTAACCCCTAACCATAGACACTAACCTTAACCCCTAACCATAGACACTAACCTTAACCCCTAACCATAGCAGCTAACCTTAACCCCTAACCATAGCAGCTAACCTTAACCCCTAACCATAGACACTAACCTTAACCCTAACCATAGACACTAACCTTAACCCCTAACCATAGCAGCTAACCTTAACCCCTAACCAAAGACACTAACCTTAACCCCTAACCAAAGACACTAACCTTAACCCCTAACCAAAGACACTAACCTTAACCCCTAACCATAGACACTAACCTTAACCCTAACCATAGACACTAACCTTAACCCCTAACCATAACCACTAACCTTAACCCTAACCATAGACACTAACCTTAACCCCTAACCATAGACACTAACCTTAACCCCTAACCATAGCAGCTAACCTTAACCCCTAACCATAGCTGCTAACCTTAACCCCTAACCATAGACACTAACCTTAACCCCTAACCATAGACACTAACCTTAACCCCTAACCATAGACACTAACCTTAACCCCTAACCATAGCTACTAACCTTAACCCCTAACCATAGCTACTAACCTTAACCCCTAACCATAGCTGCTAACCTTAACCCCTAACCATAGCAGCTAACCTTAACCCCTAACCATAGACACTAACCTTAACCCCTAACCATAGACACTAACCTTAACCCCTAACCATAGACACTAACCTTAACCCCTAACCATAGACACTAACCTTAACCCCTAACCATAGACACTAACCTTAACCCCTAACCATAGACACTAACCTTAACCCCTAACCATAGACACTAACCTTAACCCCTAACCATAGACACTAACCTTAACCCCTAACCATAGACACTAACCTTAACCCCTAACCATAGACGCTAACCTTAACCCCTAACCATAGACGCTAACCTTAACCCCTAACCATAGACGCTAACCTTAACCCCTAACCATAGACGCTAACCTTAACCCCTAACCATAGACGCTAACCTTAACCCCTAACCATAGACGCTAACCTTAACCCCTAACCATAGACGCTAACCTTAACCCCTAACCATAGACGCTAACCTTAACCCCTAACCATAGACGCTAACCTTAACCCCTAACCATAGACGCTAACCTTAACCCCTAACCATAGACGCTAACCTTAACCCCTAACCATAGCCACTAACCTTAACCCCTAACCATAGACACTAACCTTAACCCCTAACCATAGCCACTAACCTTAACCCCTAACCATAGACACTAACCTTAACCCCTAACCATAGACACTAACCTTTTGAATTGTTTCGGTTTCACCACTGTAACCACACAGAATTAACCCTGTAGCCACACAGAATTAACCCTGTAACCACACAGAATTAACCCTGTAACAACACAGAATTAACCCTGTAACCACACAGAATTAACCCTGTAACCACACAGAATTAACCCTGTAACCACACAGAATTAACCCTCTAACCACACAGAATTAACCCTGTAACCACACAGAATTAACCCTGTAACCACACAGAATTAACCCTGTAACCACACAGAATTAACCCTTAACCACACAGAATTAACCCTGTAACCACACAGAATTAACCCTGTAACCACACAGAATTAACCCTTAACCACACAGAATTAACCCTGTAACCACACAGAATTAACCCTGTAACCACACAGAATTAACCCTGTAACCACACAGAATTAACCCTCTAACCACACAGAATTAACCATGTAACCACACAGAATTAACCCTGTAACCACACAGAATTAACCCTGTAACCACACAGAATTAACCCTGTAACCACACAGAATTAACCCTGTAACCACACAGAATTAACCCTGTAACCACACAGAATTAACCCTGTAACCACACAGAATTAACCCTTAACCACACAGAATTAACCCTGTAACCACACAGAATTAACCCTCTAACCACACAGAATTAACCCTGTAACCACACAGAATTAACCCTGTAACCACACAGAATTAACCCTGTAACCACACAGAATTAACCCTGTAACCACACAGAATTAACCCTGTAACCACACAGAATTAACCCTGTAACCACACAGAATTAACCCTGTAACCACACAGAATTAACCCTGTACAGAATTAACCCTGTAACCACACAGAATTAACCCTCTAACCACACAGAATTAACCCTCTAACCACACAGAATTAACCCTGTAACCACACAGAATTAACCCTGTAACCACACAGAATTAACCCTGTAACCACACAGAATTAACCCTCTAACCACACAGAATTAACCCTGTAACCACACAGAATTAACCCTCTAACCACACAGAATTAACCCTGTAACCACACAGAATTAACCCTGTAACCACACAGAATTAACCCTGTAACCACACAGAATTAACCCTCTAACCACACAGAATTAACCCTCTAACCACACAGAATTAAACATGTTGAAAATGAATGAGAGATAATAATAATAATGAAACAGTAGTATTATAGTATTACTAATGTATTATCTATTACCTGTTCTTCTTTGCTGTTTATAATAACCAAGTCAGCACCCATTGTTCTGCACTCCTTCTGACCACTCGCAGCTCCTTTCATCGTGGAGGAGAGAAAATAACAGCTGGTGCCAAACTTCCACCATCCATCCAGACAGGGTTTCTCTGAGATAATCACAACAGAACAGCAGGCATTTAAAAGTCTACAAATATATTACATCTCTTCTAAGTATGAAATGTAATTATAATTCTAAATTATGAGAATAAAAGACTGCACTCACCATAGAACTTAAGCCTGGTCTGTAACTGGTCTCTCTCAGTGGTCCTGGTATTTAGAATATTCTGCAACTGGTCTCTCTCAGTGGTCCTGGTATTTAGAATATTCTGCAACTGGTCTCTCTCCGTGGTCCTGGTATTTAGACTATTCTGTAGCTGGTCTCGCTCTGAAGTTGCATCTGTAAAATGGAAAAGTCAATCAAAATGTGTAACTGTCACAACATTGACAAAAATGTTTTAGTAAAAAACAATGTTCACTTACAGGAATCCCACAGGCCCATGATCACAGCCAGTAGAACAAACACTGCAGCAACTGTGGAGGGTCTCTTCCACCACTGGAAATGTTCTGAATAACAAGTTATTAAAGTCAGATCTTTGGTAATGTGGTAATGTCTTTTACTGTATCAGTGTTTTATTTGTGCTGGATTCTGCAGGAACAGGATCCGGCAGCTCTCAGTTTTGGACTGATGGATTCCACAACCTATCTGGCTGGATCTGCTACCTTGGCGTGAAAAATATTTGTTTCTGTTTGCAATGTAAAAATCTGAATTAAAGGGCTCAAAGTTAATTTGAGTTTCCTCAATATTAACAGAGGACACTGTAGGTAGGGGTAAGGTAGAGGCAGGTAGCCTCAATATTAACAGAGGACACTGTAGGTAGGGGTAAGGTAGAGGCAGGTAGCCTCAATATTAACAGAGGGTACTGTAGGTAGGGGTAAGGTAGAGGCAGGTAGCCTCAATATTAACAGAGGACACTGTAGGTAGGGGTAAGGTAGAGGCAGGTAGCCTCAATATTAACAGAGGACACTGTAGGTAGGGGTAAGGTAGAGGTAGGTAGCCTCAATATTAACAGAGGGTACTGTAGGTAGGGGTAAGGTAGAGGCAGGTAGCCTCAATATTAACAGAGGACACTGTAGGTAGGGGTAAGGTAGAGGCAGGTAGCCTCAATATTAACAGAGGACACTGTAGGTAGGGGTAAGGTAGAGGCTGGTAGACTCAATATTAACAGAGGGTACTGTAGGTAGGGGTAAGGTAGAGGCTGGTAGCCTCAATATTAACAGAGGACACTGTAGGTAGGGGTAAGGTAGAGGCAGGTAGCCTCAATATTAACAGAGGGTACTGTAGGTAGGGGTAAGGTAGAGGCAGGTAGCCTCAATATTAACAGAGGACACTGTAGGTAGGGGTAAGGTAGAGGCTGGTAGACTCAATATTAACAGAGGGTACTGTAGGTAGGGGTAAGGTAGAGGCTGGTAGCCTCAATATTAACAGAGGACACTGTAGGTAGGGGTAAGGTAGAGGCAGGTAGCCTCAATATTAACAGAGGGTACTGTAGGTAGGGGTAAGGTAGAGGCAGGTAGCCTCAATATTAACAGAGGACACTGTAGGTAGGGGTAAGGTAGAGGCAGGTTGTCTCAATATTAACAGAGGGTACTGTAGGTAGGGGTAAGGTAGAGGCTGGTAGACTCAATATTAACAGAGGACACTGTAGGTAGGGGTAAGGTAGAGGCAGGTAGCCTCAATATTAACAGAGGGTACTGTAGGTAGGGGTAATGTAGAGGCTGGTAGCCTCAATATTAACAGAGGGTACTGTAGGTAGGGGTAATGTAGAGGCTGGTAGCCTCAATATTAACAGAGGGTACTGTATGTAGGGGTAAGGTAGAGGCTGGTAGACTCAATATTAACAGAGGGTACTGTAGGTAGGGGTAAGGTAGAGGCTGGTAGCCTCAATATTAACAGAGGGTACTGTAGGTAGGGGTAATGTAGAGGCTGGTAGCCTCAATATTAACAGAGGGTACTGTAGGTAGGGGTAATGTAGAGGCAGGTAGCCTCAATATTAACAGAGGACACTGTAGGTAGGGGTAAGGTAGAGACAGGTAGCCTCAATATTAACAGAGGACACTGTAGGTAGGGGTAAGGTAGAGGCAGGTAGCCTCAATATTAACAGAGGGTACTGTAGGTAGGGGTAAGGTAGAGGCAGGTAGCCTCAATATTAACAGAGGATACTGTAGGTAGGGGTAAGGTAGAGACAGGTAGCCTCAATATTAACAGAGGGTACTGTAGGTAAGGGTAAGGTAGAGGCAGGTAGCCTCAATATTAACAGAGGATACTGTAGGTAGGGGTAAGGTAGAGACAGGTAGCCTCAATATTAACAGAGGGTACTGTAGGTAGGGGTAAGGTAGAGGCAGGTAGCCTCAATATTAACAGAGGGTACTGTAGGTAGGGGTAAGGTAGAGGCAGGTAGCCTCAATATTAACAGAGGACACTGTAGGTAGGGGTTACGTAGAGACAGGTAGCCTCAATATTAACAGAGGACACTGTAGGTAGGGGTAAGGTAGAGGCAGGTAGCCTCAATATTAACAGAGGACACTGTAGGTAGGGGTAAGGTAGAGGCAGGTAGCCTCAATATTAACAGAGGGTACTGTAGGTAGGGGTAAGGTAAGGGCAGGTAGCCTCAATATTAACAGAGGACACTGTAGGTAGGGGTAAGGTAGAGGCAGGTAGCCTCAATATTAACAGAGGGTACTGTAGGTAGGGGTTACGTAGAGACAGGTAGCCTCAATATTAACAGAAGGTACTGTAGGTAGGGGTAAGGTAGAGATAGGCAGCCTCGAGGTTACAATGTTGGGCCAGAAACCGAAAGGTTGCAGGTTGCAATACCGGAGCGGACAAGGTGAAAAATACGTTGTGCCTTTGAACAAGGCACTTCATCCTAATTGCTTCAGGGGCGCTGTACGTTGGAGACATTGTGATCATTGTCAAGAAGTCACACCCTTCCCACTGGTGTCAGAAGTTGAGTGAGAAAGTGTAGACTATATAGAAATAATTAAATCATGAAATGATGAGGATTTCTATCCTCTAACAGGAGGAAAAGTAGAATAGTAGTCAAAGATAATGTACCTTTACTTCTCATGCTGACACATCCATTATGATTACTTCAGTCATTTTGATAACTAGTTCAAATGTAATAAACTTTGACACCAGAGACAATACTTAAGTAGGGTACTTCCTTACCTGTGGTGAGGGTTGTTGACACCAGTTGACTTTGCTTTCCATTGTCCAGCACAGTGCAGACAGTGACAGAGTACTGAGTAGCAGGTTTCAGGTCAGAGAGAGTGATGCTGTGTGAAGATGTGGTAGTGATGTGTGGTTTTGTTCTTGGACAGTGGTAGGAGATCTGGTAATGATGTTGGGTCTGGTCCAATCCTGGTGGCTGGCTCCAGCTAACAGCAGCTGATGTGGTGTCCACTAAGTCAACAGTCAGCTGGTCTGGAGCAGGAAGTACTAAGGGAACATACATTACTGTCAGGGCTACAGTTTAACTCCAGAAATAAACTGCAGGAAGAAAAGTAGGATAGTAGACAAAGTAGAAAAGGCTGCCTGCAATTCCTTTAGATATGGGAAGAAACAAGCTAAACACAGAAGTCACAACAGAAGTTGGATTTGTAAAGTTACACAAATGAGGGTTTCTGCTATATTCATTTAGTAACGGTGCTGTCCTGCTGCCAGATTGTTGCCACACCAAAGAAAAATAAATATAAATGAAAAGAATGTTGTAATTATAAATCCTCTCCTTTATGACAGAGTGACCATTTCGTCAACATGAAAGAGAGGAGGATGGCCTTGGTGTTTCTCTACAGAGTCAACACGTCTTTCTACTTGCACGAACGCGCACGCAAACACACATAAATCAGAACCATGGACAGCCACATCATATTCAGCTTATGTTGATTGGACTAAATTGTTTTTTGGTACCTTTTTAAAGACTGTATTAGACTAAACAGAGGTGATTAGATGATGTTGAAATGGTGCTGGAATATTGGAGGCCACTCCCGTTTCATTTTTTACTTGTGGTAACTCGTGGTTATAAATCAATAGTGGTTTAGTCGTCCAAAAATGTCGGAAAAATTACTGGCTTGAAACTGTAGGCCATGTAACTGTTTGATACATGCAATGTGCTTTGTGGACTTCACAAGACTCTTTACGCAACGCCTGCTCAATGTCCGCGTCCAGCTCCCACACGACCAGTGCTACCAGGCAGGAAGCTGGGAGTATAGGAGTCTGATCCATGGGCCGCTCCTCTGTGTCATACAGCCGGGACAGTGCGTCTGCCTTCATATTCTGGGAACCTGGTCTGTAGGACAGGGTAAACACAAAACGGGTAAAGAACATGGCCCACCTTGCCTGACGAGGATTCAGTCTCCTCACTGCTGGATGTACTCCAGGTTGCGGTGGTCAGTCGAGATGAGGAAAGGGTGTTTAGCCCCCTCAAGCCAATGTCTCCACGCCTTCAACGCATTAATCACAGCCAACAGCTCCCGGTCCCCCACATTATAGTTAAGCTCCGCCGTGCTAAGCTTCTTCGAGAAGAAAGCACAGGTCGGAGTTTCGGTGGCGTACCCAAGCGCTATGAGAGCACGGCTCCTATCCCAGCCTCAGATGCGTCGACCTCCACTATGAACGCTAAAGAGGGATGCGGATGGGCCAGCACGGGCGCCGAGGTCAACAGAGCCCTTAGTTGCCCAAAAGCCCTGCCCGCCTCAACTGACCACTGCAGACGTACAGGAACCCCCTTCAGCAGTGAGCTAATGGGAGCAGCCACCTGAACAAAACCCCGGATTAATCTCTGTTAGTAATTGGCAAACCCTAAAAATCGCTGCACCTCCTTTACGGTGGTGGAGTCGGCCAATTACGCACGGCTGAATTGCGGTCACTCTCCATCTCCACCCTTGACGTGGAAATGCAATATCCTAGGAAGGAGACGGCTTGCTGAAAGAACAGGCATTTCTCAGCCTTGACGTACAGTTCATGCTCCAACAGTCGTCCAAGTATCTTGCGCACCAAGGACACGTGTAGCGGAGTATACCAGATTGTCATCGATATACACCACTACACCCTGCAGGTCCCTGAAAATCTTGTCTACAAAAGATTGGAAGACTGATGGAGCATTTATCAACCTGTACGGCATGACGAGGTACTCATAATGCCCTGAGGTGGTACTAAACGCCGTCTTCCACTTGTCTCCTTCCCGGATACGCACCAAGTTGTACGCGCTACTGAGATCCAGTTTAGTGAAGAAGTGCGTCCCATGCATTGACTCAATCGCCGTGGCGATAAGAAGTAGAGGGCAACTGTACCTCACCGTGATTTGATTGAGACCTCGATAATCAATGCACGGGCGCAGACCTCCATCCAGGGTGGAGACCTGGTCTGGACTTTCCACTGTGGTAGCACCAACGAAAACTACCACTGAAAATGTTCTGAATAACAAGTTATTAAAGTCAGATAATTGGTAATGTCTTTTTACTATCAGTGTTTAATTTGATCCTGATCCTGCGGGAACAGGATCCGGCACCTCTCAGTTTTGGACTGATGGATTCCACAACCTATCTGGCTGGATCTGCTACCTTGGCGTGAAAAATATTTGTTTCTGTTTGCAATGTAAAAATCTGAATTAAAGGGCTCAAAGTTAATTTGAGTTTCCTCAATATTAACAGAGGACACTGTAGGTAGGGGTAAGGTAGAGGCTGGTAGACTCAATATTAACAGAGGGTACTGTAGGTAGGGGTAAGGTAGAGGCTGGTAGCCTCAATATTAACAGAGGACACTGTAGGTAGGGGTAAGGTAGAGGCAGGTAGCCTCAATATTAACAGAGGGTACTGTAGGTAGGGGTAAGGTAGAGGCAGGTAGCCTCAATATTAACAGAGGACACTGTAGGTAGGGGTAAGGTAGAGGCAGGTAGCCTCAATATTAACAGAGGGTACTGTATGTAGGGGTAAGGTAGAGGCTGGTAGACTCAATATTAACAGAGGGTACTGTAGGTAGGGGTAATGTAGAGACAGGTAGCCTCAATATTAACAGAGGGTACTGTAGGTAGGGGTAAGGTAGAGGCAGGTAGCCTCAATATTAACAGAGGGTACTGTAGGTAGGGGTAATGTAGAGGCAGGTAGCCTCAATATTAACAGAGGGTACTGTATGTAGGGGTAAGGTAGAGGCAGGTAGCCTCAATATTAACAGAGGGTACTGTAGGTAGGGGTAAGGTAGAGGCTGGTAGACTCAATATTAACAGAGGGTACTGTAGGTAGGGGTAATGTAGAGGCTGGTAGCCTCAATATTAACAGAGGGCCTGTATGTAGGGGTAATGTAGAGGCAGGTAGCCTCAATATTAACAGAGGGTACTGTAGGTAGGGGTAAGGTAGAGGCAGGTAGCCTCAATATTAACAGAGGGTACTGTAGGTAGGGGTAAGGTAGAGGCTGGTAGACTCAATATTAACAGAGGGTACTGTAGGTAGGGGTAATGTAGAGGCTGGTAGCCTCAATATTAACAGAGGGTACTGTAGGTAGGGGTAAGGTAGAGGCAGGTAGCCTCAATATTAACAGAGGGTACTGTAGGTAGGGGTAAGGTAGAGGCAGGTAGCCTCAATATTAACAGAGGACACTGTAGGTAGGGGTAAGGTAGAGGCAGGTAGCCTCAATATTAACAAAGGGTACTGTAGGTAGGGGTAAGGTAGAGGCAGGTAGCCTCAATATTAACAGAGGACACTGTAGGTAGGGGTTACGTAGAGACAGGTAGCCTCAATATTAACAGAGGACACTGTAGGTAGGGGTAAGGTAGAGGCAGGTAGCCTCAATATTAACAGAGGGTACTGTAGGTAGGGGTAAGGTAGAGGCAGGTAGCCTCAATATTAACAGAGGACACTGTAGGTAGGGGTAAGGTAGAGGCAGGTAGCCTCTATTAACAAAGGGTACTGTAGGTAGGGGTAAGGTAGAGGCAGGTAGCCTCAATATTAACAGAGGACACTGTAGGTAGGGGTAAGGTAGAGGCAGGTAGCCTCAATATTAACAGAGGGTACTGTAGGTAGGGGTAAGGTAGAGGCAGGTAGCCTCAATATTAACAGAGGACACTGTAGGTAGGGGTAAGGTAGAGGCAGGTAGCCTCAATATTAACAGAGGGTACTGTAGGTAGGGGTTACGTAGAGACAGGTAGCCTCAATATTAACAGAAGGTACTGTAGGTAGGGGTAAGGTAGAGATAGGCAGCCTCGAGGTTACAATGTTGGGCCAGAAACCGAAAGGTTGCAGGTTTCAATACCGGAGCGGACAAGGTGAAAAATATGTTGTGCCTTTGAACAAGGCACTTCATCCTAATTGCTTCAGGGGCGCTGTACGTTGGAGACATTGTGATCATTGTCAAGAAGTCACACCCTTCCCACTGGTGTTAGAAGTTTAGAGTGAGAAAGTGTAGACTATATAGAAATAATTAAATCATGAAATGATGAGGATTTCTATCCTCTAACAGGAGGAAAAGTAGAATAGTAGTCAAAGATAATGTACCTTTACTTCTCATGCTGACACATCCATTATGATTACTTCAGTCATTTTGATAACTAGTTCAAATGTAATAAACTTTGACACCAGAGACAATACTTAAGTAGGGTACTTCCTTACCTGTGGTGAGGGTTGTTGACACCAGTTGACTTTGCTTTCCATTGTCCAGCACAGTGCAGACAGTGACAGAGTACTGAGTAGCAGGTTTCAGGTCAGAGAGAGTGATGCTGTGTGAAGATGTGGTAGTGATGTGTGGTTTTGTTCTTGGACAGTGGTAGGAGATCTGGTAATGATGTTGGGTCTGGTCCAATCCTGGTGGCTGGCTCCAGCTAACAGCAGCTGATGTGGTGTCCACTAAGTCAACAGTCAGCTGGTCTGGAGCAGGAAGTACTAAGGGAACATACATTACTGTCAGGGCTACAGTTTAACTCCAGAAATAAACTGCAGGAAGAAAAGTAGGATAGTAGACAAAGTAGAAAAGGCTGCCTGCAATTCCTTTAGATATGGGAAGAAACAAGCTAAACACAGAAGTCACAACAGAAGTTGGATTTGTAAAGTTACACAAATGAGGGTTTCTGCTATATTCATTTAGTAACGGTGCTGTCCTGCTGCCAGATTGTTGCCACACCAAAGAAAAATAAATATAAATGAAAAGAATGTTGTAATTATAAATCCTCTCCTTTATGACAGAGTGACCATTTCGTCAACATGAAAGAGAGGAGGATGGCCTTGGTGTTTCTCTACAGAGTCAACACGTCTTTCTACTTGCACGAACGCGCACGCAAACACACATAAATCAGAACCATGGACAGCCACATCATATTCAGCTTATGTTGATTGGACTAAATTGTTTTTTGGTACCTTTTTTAAAGACTGTATTAGACTAAACAGAGGTGATTAGATGATGTTGAAATGGTGCTGGAATATTGGAGGCCACTCCCGTTTCATTTTTACTTGTGGTAACTCGTGGTTATAAATCAATAGTGGTTTAGTCGTCCAAAAATGTCGGAAAAATTACTGGCTTGATACTGTAGGTCATGTAACTGTTTGATACATGCAATGTGCTTTGTGGACTTCACCAGACTCTTTACGCAACGCCTGCTCAATGTCCGCGTCCAGCTCCCACACGACCAGTGCTACCAGGCAGGAAGCTGGGAGTATAGGAGTCTGATCCATGGGCCGCTCCTCTGTGTCATACAGCCGGGACAGTGCGTCTGCCTTCATATTCTGGGAACCTGGTCTGTAGGGCAAAAAATGGCTAAAGAACGTGGCCCACCTTGCCGTGACGAGGATTCAGTCTCCTCGCTGCCCGGATGTACTCCAGGTTGCGGTGGTCAGTCGAGATGAGGAAAGGGTGTTTAGCCCCCTCAAGCCAATGTCTCCACGCCTTCAACGCATTAATCACAGCCAACAGCTCCCGGTCCCCCACATTATAGTTAAGCTCCGCCGTACTAAGCTTCTTCGAGAAGAAAGCACAGGTCGGAGTTTCGGTGGCGTACCCAAGCGCTATGAGAGCACGGCTCCTATCCCAGCCTCAGATGCGTCCACCTCCACTACCTCCACCAAAGAGGGATCCGGATGGGCCAGCACGGGAGCAGAGGTAAACTGAGCTCTTAGGTGCCCAAAAGCCATGTCCGCCTCAACCGACCACTGCAGACGTACAGGACCCCCTTCAGGAGTGAGGTAATGGGAGCAGCCACCTGGCAAAAACCCCGGATAAATCTCCGGTAGTAATTGGCAAACCCTAAAAATCGCTGCACCTCCTTTACCGTGGTGGGAGTCGGCCAATTATGCACGGCTGAAATGCGGTCCATCTCCACCGCTGATGTGGAAATGCGATACCCTAGGAAGGAGACGGCCTGCTGAAAGAACAGGCATTTCTCAGCCTTGACGTACAGGTCATGCTCCATCAGTCGTCCAAGTACCCTACGCAGCAAGGACACATGCTCGGCGCGCGTAGCGGAGTATATCAGAATGTCATCGTTATACACCACTACACCCTGCCCGTGCAGGTCCCTGAAAATCTTGTCTACAAAAGATTGGAAGACTGATGGAGCATTTATCAACCTGTACGGCATGACGAGGTACTCATAATGCCCTGAGGTGGTACTAAACGCCGTCTTCCACTTGTCTCCTTCCCGGATACGCACCAAGTTGTACGCGCTACTGAGATCCAGTTTAGTGAAGAAGTGCGTCCCATGCATTGACTCAATCGCCGTGGCGATAAGAAGTAGAGGGCAACTGTACCTCACCGTGATTTGATTGAGACCTCGATAATCAATGCACGGGCGCAGACCTCCATCCAGGGTGGAGACCTGGTCTGGACTTTCCACTGTGGTAGCACCAACGAAAACTACTCGGGAGAGTTCTGTTGCCATGAAATGGTGGGGTCAAGACGAGCTAACCAGGGAAGGCCTAGTACCAAGGGAAAGGCAGGAGAGTCAATGAGGAAGAGACTGATTCTCTCCTCGTGACCCCTGCGTCACCATGGCCAGGGAGATAGTGGCTTTCCTGATTAACCCAGACCCTAATGGTCGACTATCCAGAGCATGTACCGGGAATGGTCTAACCACAGGAACAATGGGGATCCCTAAACTAAGGGCTAACGCTCTGTCGATAAAATTCCCAGCTGTGACTGAATCGACTAGCGCCTTATGCTGGGAATGCGGGGAAAACTCAGGAAAACAAACAGGTACAAACAGTTGAACAACAGAGGACTCTGGATGAGAGTGGTGCAGAGTCACATGGGGTGATGCCAGAGTGCCCTGCCTGCTGCCTCGACTCCCAGAGGGACCAACCCGGCACCAACCGGCAGTGTGCCCTCTGCTGCCACAGATGGTACACGTGAAGGCCCCTCCTCCAGCCTCCCAACATGCAGCGCCTCCCAGCTCCATGGGCACCAGAGCGGGGGTGCTGGAAGATGGAACCGACAGAGCCCTCCTCCAGCCTCCCTAAGAGCAGTCCCTCCCAGCTCCATGGGCACCAGAGCGGGGGTGCTGGAAGATGGAACCGACAGAGCCCTCTCTGGACGTCCGCGGGTGACCAGCAGGTTATCCAACCAGATGGACAGATCCACCAGTTGGTCAAAAGTGATGGTGGCATCCCTGCAGGCCAACTCCCGTCACACGTCCTCGCGCAGGCTGCATCGGTAGTGGTCGATAAGGGCCCTGTCGTTCCATCCCGCTCCGGCGGACAAGTTCCGGAATTCCAGGGCGAACTCCTGGGCGCTCCTCGTTCCCTTTCTCAAGTGGAAGAGCTGTGAACTCCTCGAAGTGGTCCAATGCTGCGTCTCCTTCTCCCCATACGGCGGTTGCCCACTCCAGAGCTCTCCCCGAGAGGCACGAGACGAGGGCGGACGCCCTCTCCCTTCCCGAGGGAGCTGGGTGAACGGTGGCCAGGTATAGGTCCAGCTGTAATAGGAACCCCTGGCACCTTGCTGCCGTCCCATCATACCCTTGGCACCTTGCTGCCGTCCCATCATACCCCTGGCACCTTGCTGCCGTCCCATCACACCCCTGGCACCTTGCTGCCGTCCCATCATACCCCTGGGCCTTGCTGCCGTCCCATCACAACCCTGGCACCTTGCTGCCGTCCCATCATACCCCTGGCACCTTGCTGCCGTCCCATCATACCCTGGCACCTTGCTGCCTTCCCATCATACCCCTGGCACCTTGCTGCCGTCCCATCATACCCTGGCACCTTGCTGCCTTCCCATCATAACCCTGGCACCTTGCTGCCTTCCCATCATAACCCTGGCACCTTGCTGCCTTCCCATCATAACCCTGGCACCTTGCTGCCTTCCCATCATAACCCTGGCACCTTGCTGCCTTCCCATCATAACCCTGGCACCTTGCTGCCTTCCCATCATACCCCTGGCACCTTGCTGCCGTCCCATCATACCCTGGCACCTTGCTGCCTTCCCATCATACCCCTGGCACCTTGCTGCCGTCCCATCATACCCTGGCACCTTGCTGCCTTCCCATCATAACCCTGGCACCTTGCTGCCTTCCCGTGATATTCTGTCAAGGGTGTGTGTACTGGTAGAGGAGTCAGGTGCAGGAGAGCAGAGAGTTGTGAACAGACGCACACTTTATTGAGGCAGGAGAAACCAACAGACGGACGCCACTGTGTCAAAACCTCCAGCCAAGTGGCAAGGGTGCAAAACGCGCAAACAGTCACAATATGTACAAACAAATAAACCTCGTGAAACAACATGGAATAATACGAACACCAGTCTATCTAAAGGGATGAATGAGAATATTTACATATAAGTATATGAATGTGCGATGGCTGAGTGGCATATGCAAGGTGCAGTAGATGGTATAAAATACAGTATATACATGTGATATGAGTAATGTAAGATATGTAAACATTATTAAAGTGGCGTTATTTAAAGTGGCATTGTTTAAAGTGACTAGTGATCCATTTATTAGAGTGTCCAGTGATTGGGTCTCAATGTGTGCAGCAGCCTCTATGAGTTAGTGATGGCTGTTTAGCAGTCTGATGGCCTTGAGATAGAAGCTGATTCTCAATCTCTTGGTCCCAGCTTTGATACACCTGTACTGACCTCGCCTTCTGTATGATAACGGGGTGAAGAGACAGTGGCTCGGGTGGTTGTTGTACTTGATGATCTTTTTGGCCTTCCTGTGACATCGGGTGCTGTAGGTGTCATGGAGGGCAGGTAGTTTGCCCCCAGTGATGCGCTGTGTAGACCTCGCCACCCTCTAGAGAGCCCTGCGGTTGAGGGCGGTGCGGTTGCTGTACCAGGCTGTGATACAGCCTGACAGGATGCTCTCAATTGTGCACCTGTAAAAGTTTGTCTTGGTTTTGAATGAAATTCTTCAGCTTCCTGAGGTTGAAGAGGCGCTGTTGCGCCTTCTTCACCACACTGTCTGTGTGGGTGGACCATTTTAGTTTGTCTATGATGTGTACGCCCTGGAACTTAAAACGTTCTACCTTCTCCACTACTGTCCCTACAATGTAGATAGGGGGATGCTCTCTCTGCTGTTTCTTGAAGTCCAAGATCATCTCCTTTGTCTTCCTTGAGTGAGAGGTTATTTTCCTGACACCACACTGAGTGCCCTGACCTCCTCCTGTCAGCTGTCTCGTCATTGTTGGTGATCAAGCACACTACTGATGTGTCGTCTGCAAACTTGATGATTGAGTTGGAGGCGTGCATGGCCACGCAGTCATGGGTGAACTGTGAGTACATGAGAGGGTTGAGCACGCACCCTTGTGGGGCCCCAGTGTTGAGGGTCAGCGAAGTGGAGATGTTTCCTACATTCACCACCTGGGGGCGGCCCATCAGGAAGTCCAGGACCCAGTTGCACAGGGCGGGGTTGAGACCCAGGGTCTCAAGCTTAATGATGAGTTTGGAGGGTACTATGGTTTTGAAGACTGAGCTATAGTCAATGAACAGCATTCTTACATAGGTATTCTTTTTGTCCAGATGGGATAGGGCAGTGTGCAGTGTGATGGCGATTGCGTCATCTGTGGGTGGTATGCAAACTGAAGTGGGTCTAGGGTGGCGGTGATATGATCCTTGACTAGTTTCTCAAAGCACTTCATGATGACAGAAGTGAGTGCTACGTTCAGTAGTCATTTAGTTCAGTTATCTTTGCCTTCTTGGGTACAGGAACAATGGTAGCCATCTTGAAGCATGTGGGGACAGCAGACTGGGATAGGGAGCGATTGAAAATGTCTGTAAACACACCAGCCAGCTGGTCTGCGCATGTTCTGAAGACGTGGCTAGAGATGCCGTCTGGGCCAGCAGCCTTGCGAGGGTTAACACGTTTAAATGTCTTACATCAGCCACTGAGAAGGAGAGGGGTGCGACGATGACGACACAGTCTTTGTAATCATAATTGTGAGTGTATGAGAACCCCAAAAAGTTGCTTTGTTTAGAAGTAATAAAAACTTAAATCTAGGCTATGCTGAATGGGTGCAGATGGAGAGGGCTTTCTTACTGCCGCCAAGGGTCGAGGGTGAAAAGGGATCTAGAGGCTATGTACCAAAGACATTTTGACATTTTATTTATTTTTTACGTTTTTCTGCCGTGCAGGCTATGTATTGTATGGTGGCACAATCATTATTTTAATTCAGTTTTACTTTTGGGGGCTTGGGCCTATACATAAGCTCTTATTCTCATGTGGGTTTTGAATTAATCATCACCTTAGAAAGGGCTGTTCATTTCGTTGTGTTTGACTATGAAACAACATCCACAACTAGTCTACCTTAAATTTTAACCCACCTCTTTTTTAAAGAAAATTGAATCCCTTAAACATTTAATCAAATGTTTATAGCCTTACGGGTGGAAAAGTAGAATAAATCCAGGGCTTTTGATGTGGGAAGAAATAAGCTAGAAACTGAACAAAATGAACAAAACATGTATTTGTAATGTAACACAATTGTTGTAGTTACTGGTAAAGAGACAATGAGCTGTAATTGGGGGAAGATCTTACTTACTAGTGCAGACTGTTGTAGAGACAGGTTCACTCTGTTCCCCATTGCTCAGCACAGTTGCAACACTAACAGTGTACTCGGTGCCAGGATGCAGGTTGGAGAAGGTTTTGTGGCAGTCGTCAGTAACGGCTGCGAGAGGGTCTGTTCCTGGTATGCAGTAGGATATGAGGAAGCGCTGTGGGACTTTCTCCATCCCTTCAGCCTTGGACCAGTGGAGAGTGAAGGAGGTCTCTTCCAAATGGTCTATCTTTAAATCTCTAGGTGGGACAACTGGAACAAAAACCAAGAGTTGTCCAAAAATGTCTCATGGAATGAATTCAATATGTAGTCTGAATAAAAACACAAGTTAACCTACTGTACCTGTGGATAGGGATGCTGAGACCTACTGTACCTGTGGATAGGGATGCTGAGACCTACTGTACCTGTGGATAGGGATGCTGAGACCTACTGTACCTGTGGATAGGGATACTGAGACCTACTGTACCTGTGGATAGGGATGCTGAGACCTACTGTACCTGTGGATAGGGATGCTGAGACCTACTGTACCTGTGGATAGGGATGCTGAGACCTACTGTACCTGTGGATAGGGATGCTGAGACCTACTGTACCTGTGGATAGGGATACTGAGACCTACAGTACCTGTGGATAGGGATACTGAGACCTACTGTACCTGTGGATAGGGATACTGAGACCTACTGTACCTGTGGATAGGGACACTGAGACCTACTGTACCTGTGGATAGGGACGCTGAGACCTACTGTACCTGTGGATAGGGACGCTGAGACCTACTGTACCTGTGGATAGGGATGCTGAGACCTACTGTACCTGTGAATAGGGATGCTGAGACCTACTGTACCTGTGGATAGGGATGCTGAGACCTACTGTACCTGTGGATAGGGATGCTGAGACCTACTGTACCTGTGGATAGGGATGCTGAGACCTACTGTACCTGTGGATAGGGATGCTGAGACCTACTGTACCTGTAGATAGTGATGCTGAGACCTACTGTACCTGTGGATAGGGATGCTGAGACCTACTGTACCTGTGGATAGGGATGCTGAGACCTACTGTACCTGTGGATAGGGATGCTGAGACCTACTGTACCTGTGGATAGGGATGCTGAGACCTACTGTACCTGTGGATAGGGATGCTGAGACCTACTGTACCTGTGGATAGGGATGCTGAGACCTACTGTACCTGTGGATAGGGATGCTGAGACCTACTGTATCTGTGGATAGGGATGCTGAGACCTACTGTACCTGTAGATAGGGATACTGAGACCTACTGTACCTGTGGATAGGGATGCTGAGACCTACTGTACCTGTGGATAGGGAGGCTGAGACCTACTGTACCTGTGGATAGGGAGGCTGAGACCTACTGTACCTGTGGATAGGGATGCTGAGACCTACTTTACCTGTGGATAGGGATGCTGAGACCTACTGTACCTGTGGATAGGGATGCTGAGACCTACTGTACCTGTGGATAGGGATGCTGAGGCCTACTGTACCTGTGGATAGGGAGGCTGAGACCTACTGTACCTGTGGATAGGGATGCTGAGACCTACTGTACCTGTGGATAGGGATGCTGAGACCTACTGTACCTGTGGATAGGGATGCTGAGACCTACTGTACCTGTGGATAGGGATGCTGAGGCCTACTGTACCTGTGGATAGGGAGGCTGAGACCTACTGTACCTGTGGATAGGGATGCTGAGACCTACTGTACCTGTGGATAGGGATGCTGAGACCTACTGTACCTGTGGATAGGGATGCTGAGACCTACTGTACCTGTGGATAGGGATGCTGAGACCTACTGTACCTGTGGATAGGGATGCTGAGACCTACTGTACCTGTGGATAGGGATGCTGAGACCTACTGTACCTGTAGATAGTGATGCTGAGACCTACTGTACCTGTGGATAGGGATGCTGAGACCTACTGTACCTGTGGATAGGGATGCTGAGACCTACTGTACCTGTGGATAGGGATGCTGAGACCTACTGTACCTGTGGATAGGGATGCTGAGACCTACTGTACCTGTGGATAGGGATGCTGAGACCTACTGTACCTGTGGATAGGGATGCTGAGACCTACTGTACCTGTGGATAGGGATGCTGAGACCTACTGTACCTGTGAATAGGGATACTGAGACCTACTGTACCTGTGGATAGGGATGCTGAGACCTACTGTACCTGTGGATAGGGATGCTGAGACCTACTGTACCTGTGGATAGGGATGCTGAGACCTACTGTACCTGTGGATAGGGATGCTGAGACCTACTGTACCTGTGGATAGGGATGCTGAGACCTACTGTACCTGTGGATAGGGAGGCTGAGACCTACTGTACCTGTGGATAGGGAGGCTGAGACCTACTGTACCTGTGGATAGGGAGGCTGAGACCTACTGTACCTGTGGATAGGGAGGCTGAGACCTACTGTACCTGTGGATAGGGAGGCTGAGACCTACTGTACCTGTGGATAGGGACACAGACCTACTGTACCTGTGGATAGGGACGCTGAGACCTACTGTACCTGTGGATAGGGATGCTGAGACCTACTGTACCTGTGGATAGGGATGCTGAGACCTACTGTACCTGTGGATAGGGATGCTGAGACCTACTGTACCTGTGGATAGGGATGCTGAGACCTACTGTACCTGTGGATAGGGATGCTGAGACCTACTGTACCTGTGGATAGGGATGCTGAGACCTACTGTACCTGTGGATAGGGATGCTGAGACCTACTGTACCTGTGGATAGGGATGCTGAGACCTACTGTACCTGTAGATAGTGATGCTGAGACCTACTGTACCTGTGGATAGGGATACTGAGACCTACTGTACCTGTGGATAGGGATGCTGAGACCTACTGTACCTGTGGATAGGGATGCTGAGACCTACTGTACCTGTGGATAGGGATGCTGAGACCTACTGTACCTGTGGATAGGGATGCTGAGACCTACTGTACCTGTGGATAGGGATACTGAGACCTACTGTACCTGTGGATAGGGATGCTGAGACCTACTGTACCTGTGGATAGGGATGCTGAGACCTACTGTACCTGTGGATAGGGAGGCTGAGACCTACTGTACCTGTGGATAGGGAGGCTGAGACCTACTGTACCTGTGGATAGGGATGCTGAGACCTACTGTACCTGTGGATAGGGATGCTGAGACCTACTGTACCTGTGGATAGGGATGCTGAGACCTACTGTACCTGTGGATAGGGATGCTGAGACCCATCTGCTTTGTCTTCCATCTTCTCCCTCTGTAGCCACACTGAACTGGTACTTTTCACCAGGTTTGAGACTGCTTATTTCAAGATGATACACATCTTTCACTCTTGTTGAGCTTGTTTCACCGTCACACCCCCAGGTCACTCTGAATGTCTGTGGTCCTGTCAGCCCCTGAGGAGAACTCCAGCTCAGAGACACAGAATCTAATGTCAGCAACAGGACCTGGAAGTCACCAGGAGGGGGCAGCACTGGTGAAGAAATAATGAGAGAGAGTGAAACCAGACTTGATTGAAAATAAAATTATATAAACAAACGTGTATTATTCATCCCAGCAGTTACGGGACAACACTTGATATCTTAGCAAATGTATACTCTTAAATGTAGATTTAAATTAAATACTTTTGTTTGTGTCAGTTTATTCTGTGCTTCCATACCTACCATCATCTGAGGACAGCATTGTGTGCTGGTCGCCGTAACAACTCTTAAAGTGTGGGAACAAAATAAGAATCAGTCATTACTTTAAAAACATAGAAATTGTTACGTTGAAAAATGTAAAACAGATATTTAAACAGAGTCCTTCGAGCCCGACGTGAAGGACATACTGCTTTCCCGGGAAATCCCTGCCATTTGCGTGAAGAGAAGAAAAGGGGTGGAGGTCGGGCTGCCTTCTGAGAATTCGTAGGCGATCTAATAATCCCCCACTGCCATCCGTTCTATTGGCTAACGTGAAATCATTGGAAAATAAAATCAATGACTTACGAGCAAGATTAAACTACCAACGGGACACTAAAAACTGTAATATCTTATCCTTCACCGAGTTGTGGCTGAATGACGACATAATAACATACAGCTGGTGGGTTATACACTGTATCAGCAGGTTAGAACAGCGGCGTGTTGGTAAGACAAGGGGTGGCGGTCTATGTATATTTGTAAACAAAAGTGGGTGCACGATAGCTAAGGAAGTCTCAAGGTTTTGCTCGCCTGAGGTAGAGTATCTCATGATAAGCTGAAGACCACACTATCTGTATTTTTCAAAGCTGTCTATATACCACCACAGACTGATGCTGGCACTAAGACCGCACTCAATGAGCTGTATACCGCGACAAGCAAACAGGAAAACGCTCATCCAGAGGCAGCGCACCTTGTGGCCGGGGACTTTAATGCAGGGAAACTTAAATCCGTTTTACAGAATTTATTTCAGCATGTTAAATGTGCAACCAGAGGGAAACAAAACTCTAGACCACATTTACTCAATAAAAAAGTGGTCAGGTGAAAAAAATGCTAAGCTACAGGACTGTTTTGCTAGCACAGACTGGAATATGTTCCAGGATTCTTCAGATGGCATTGAGGAGTACACCACATCAGTCATTGGCTTAATCAATAAGTGCATCGATGACATCGTCCCCACAGTGACTGTTTGTACATACCCCAACCAGAAGCCATGGATTACAGGCAACATCCGCACTGAGCTAAAGGGTAGAGCTTCCGCTTTCAAGGAGAGGGACTCTAACCCGGAAGCTTATAAGAAATCCTGCTATGCCCTCCGACGAACCATCACACATGCAACGGATCAAAACAGGGCTAAGATCGAATCGTACCACACCGGCTCCGACGCTCGTCGGATGTGGCAGGGCTAACAATCCATTACAGACTACAAAAGGGAAGCACAGCCGAGAGCTGCCCAGTGACACGAGCCTACCAGAAGAACTAAATTACTTCCATGCTCGTTTTGAGGCAAGTAACACTGAAACATGCATGAGAGCATCAGCTGTTCAGGACGACTGTGTGATCACGCTATCCGCAGCCGATGTGAGTAAAACCTTTAAACAGGTCAACATTCACAAGGCAGCAGGGCCAGACGGATTACTAGGACGTGTACTCTGAGTATGCACTGACCAACTGGCAAGTGTCTTCACTGACATGTTCAACCTCTCCCTGTCCGAGTCTGTAATACCAACATGTTTCAAGCAGACCACCATAGTCCCTGTGCCCAAGAACACTAATGTAACCTGCCAAAAATGACTACCGACCCGTAGCACTCACGCCTGTAGCCATGAAATGCTTTGAAAGGCTGGTCATGGCTCACATCAACACCATTATCCCAGAAACCATACACCCACTCCAATTTGCATACCGCCCTAACATATCCACAGATGATGCAATCTTTATTGCACTCCACACTGCCCTTTCCCTCTTGGACAAAAGGAACACCTATGTGAGAATGCTATTCATTGACTACAGCTCAGCGTTCAACACCATAGTGCCCTCAAAGCTCATCACTAAGCTAAGGACCCTGGAACTAAACACCTCCCTTTGCAACTGGATCCTTGACTTCCTGACGGGCCGCCCCAGGTGTTAAGGGTAGGTAACAACACATCCGCCAAACTGCTCCTCAACACAACACACTCAACACACTCAACACACTCCTCAACACCCCTCAAGGGTGCGTGCTCAGTCCCCTCCTGTACTCCCTGTTCACTCATGACTGTACGGCCAGGCAAGACTCCAACACCATCATTAAGTTTGCCGATGACACAACAGTGGTAGGCTTGATCACCGACAAGACAGCATATAGGGAGGAGGTCAGAGACCTGGCCGTGTGGTGCCAGGACAACAACCTATCCCACAACGTGATCAAGACCAAGGAGACGATTGTGGACTACAGAAAAAGGAGGACCGAACACGCCCCAATTCTCATCAACGGGGCTGTAGTGGAGCATGTTGAAAGCTTCAAGTTCCTTGGTGTCCACATCACCGACAAACTAACATGGTCCAAACACACCAAGACAGTCGTGAAGAGGGCACAACAAAACCTATTCCCCCTCAGGAGACTGAAACGATTTGGCAAGGGTTCTCAGATCCTCAAAAGGTTCTACAGCTGCACCATCGAGAGCATCCTGACTGGTTGGATCACCGCCTGGTATGGCAACTGCTCGGCCTCCGACCGCAAGGAACTACTGAGGGAAGTGCGTACGGCCCAGTACATCACTGGGGCCAAGCTTCCTGCCATCCAGGACCTCTATACCAGGCGATGTCAAAAATGGTCAAAGACTCCAGCCAACCTAGTCTGTTCTCTCTGCTACCAAATGGTAAGCGGTACCGGAGCACCAAGTGTAGGTCCAAGAGGCTTCTAAACAGCCCCCAAGCCATAAGACTCCCGAACAACTAATCAATTGGCTACCCAGACTATTTGCATTGCCCCCGCTGCTGCTATTCTGTTATTATCTATGCATAGCAAAGGTCAACCGATTAATCGGCATGGCCGATTTAATTAGGGCCAATTTCAAGTTTTCATAACAATCGGTAATCGACCTATTTGAACGCTGATTACATTGCCATCCATGAGGAAACTGCGTGGCAGGCTGGCCACCTGTTACGCTAGTGCAGCGTCAAAGGGTCCTTGTGGCTGCAATGAGCCAAGGTAAGTTGCTAGCTAGCATTAAGCTTATCTTATATATAAAAAAAAATCACTGGTTCACATAATCACTAGTTAACCTAGTAATAACATCAACCATGTACTTAACTAGCTTGTCCTGTGTTGCATATAATCATTGCGTTGCCTGTTAATTTATCATCGAATCACAGCCTAATTCAACACCCAAACCATAAACATCAATGCCTTTAAAATCAATACACAGAAGTATATATTTTTAAACCTGCATATTTAGTTCAAATAAATGCATTTTAGCAGGCAATATTAACTAGAGAAATTGTGTCACTTCTCTTGCGTTCAGTGCAAGCAGAGTCAGGGTATATGCAACATTTTGGGCCGCCTGGCTCGTTGCCAACGGTGTTTCTTCCTAACAAGGACCGTAATTAATTAGCCAGAATTTTACAGAATTATGACATAACATTGAAGGTTGTGCAGTGTAACAGCAATATTTAGACTTAGGGTTGACACCCGTTTCACAAAATACGTAATGGTTCCGTATTTCACTGTCACATACACATGATTAGCAGATGTTAATGCGAGGGTAGCGAAATGCTTGTGCTTCTAGTTCCAACCATGCAGAAATATCTAACAAGTAATCTAACCGAACAATTTCACAACTACCTTATACACACAAGTGTAAAGGAATGAATAAGAATATGTACATATAAATATATGAATGAGTGATGGCCGAACAGCATAGGCAAGATGCAGTAGATGGTATAGAGTACAGTATATACATATGAGATGAGTAATGTAGGGTATGAAAACATAATATTAAGGGGCATTGTTTAAAGTGGCTGGAGTTGGGTCAGTATGTTGGCAGCAGCCACTCAATGTTAGTGGTGGCTGTTTAACAGCCTGATGGTCTTGAGATAGAAGCTATTTTTCAGTCTCTCGGTCCCAGCTTTGATGCACCTGTACTGACCTCGCCTTCTGGATGATAGCGGGGTGAACAGGCAGTGGCTCGGGTGGTTGTTGTCCTTGATGATCTTTTTGGCCATCTTGTGACATCAGGTGGTGTACGTGTCCTGGAGGGCAGGTAGTTTGCCCCCAGTGATGCGTTGTGCAGACCTCACTACCCTCTGGAGAGCCTTACGGTTATGGGCAGAGCAGATGTCGTACCAGACGGTGATACAGCCCGACAGGATGCTCTCGATTGTGCATCTGTAAAGGTTTGTGAGGGTTTTTGGTGACAAGCCGAATATCTTCAGCCTCCTGAGGTTGAAGAGGCGCTGCTGCACCTTCTTCACCACGCTGTCTGTGTGGGTGAATCATTTCAGTTTGTCCGGGATGTGTACGCCGAGGAACTTAAAACTTTCCACCCTCTCCACTACTGTCCCGTTGATGTGGATAGGGGATGCTCCCTCTGCTGTTTCCTGAAGTCCACGATCATCTCCTTTGTTTTGTTGACATTGAGTGTGAGGTTATTTTCCTGACACCACACTCTGAGTGCCCTCACCTCCTCCCTATAGGCCGTCTTGTCGTTGTTGGTAATCAAGCCGACCACTGTAGTGTCGTCTGCAAACTTGATGATTGAGTTGGAGGCCAGATATGAGTGGGACATACAGATATGAGTGGGACATGCAGATATGAGTGGGACATACAGATATCAGTGGGACATACAGTGGGACATACAGATATGAGTGGGACATACAGATATGAGTGGTACATACAGATATGAGTGGTACATACAGTGGGACATAGTGGGACATACAGATATGAGTGGGACATACAGATATGAGTGGTACATACAGATATGAGTGGTACATACAGATATGAGTGGGACATACAGATATGAGTGGGACATACAGATATGAGTGGGACATACAGTGGGACATACAGTGGGACATACAGATATGAGTGGGACATACAGATATGAGTGGTACATACAGTGGGACATACAGATATGAGTGGGACATGCAGATATGAGTTGGACATACAGATATGAGTGGGACATACAGATATGAGTGGGACATACAGTGGGACATACAAATATGAGTGGGACATACAGATATGAGTGGGACATACAGTGGGACATACAGATATGAGTGGGACATACAGATATGAGTGGGACATACAGAGGGACATACAGATATGAGTGGGACATACAGAGGGACATACAGTGGGACATACAGTGGGACATACAGTGGGACATACAGTGGGACATACAGTGGGACATACAGATATGAGTGGGACATACAGTGGGACATACAGTGGGACATAGTGTACAGACAAACAACATGAAACATGAAAAATAGATACAACTGAGTCTTTATATTTATGTAGATTTAGACCATTGTTTTCCCACCAAGGAAGTGATGACACTTCCTGAATGTGGTGTCACTTTAGGAAAGGGTGGTTTTCTTAATGGAGATTTACAACACACTAGCAGGGTGGATAGTGATATCAGGTACACAGTGAACATCTTAAACACAATAATTAATACAATAATACAAATAAATTAACTACGACTATAAAATAATGAAGTAACTTCTTGTGGAAGTTGATAACTATCACCCCAGGATATGGCAAAAACAACTACATATTCTGAAGAATAGTGTTCATAATGCATACGATTCCCTTTCAAGATCCATATTTTTGTGTTTTTAAGAACACCGGGCCATATATTTAAAGCCTTTTGGAATCCACATTTTAAACTAAAATAAGTGATATTTCCTGGAGACAGAAAACGCAAAGCATTGTTGTGCTGCCATCCTGTTAGAAGGTAACAGATTATTTTATTACAATGGTTAAATTGGATTTTCATTGTGTTCAATTGTGTTATTTGCCCCCTAGTGGCGCTTTCTAGTACTTAGAAAGACGACGCAAACAGGAAGTACAGAATTAGTTTTGCACGCATAGAAGCAGCTACAAACAACGCTACGGTGCAGGTCTTTCAGTGTAGTTATTTCTTGTCACGCTTCAGCCTTGGAAACATATTTGTTTTTTCACAACATAAACGTTTTCAATATATTCATTCAAGAAAAGTCACGCCTTGGGAGTTTTATTGAAGACTTAGTTGTTAGCTATCTGTCTAGTTTTGCATGGGAACGCAACTCAAGGGCAGAATAGTGAAAAAACATCATCACAGCGGGCTCAAGCTCAAGAATAACCACACACGGTGGTTTTGTTTCTACGTTCATCAGCAAACAAAGCCTCTCTTCCTAGGGAAGACCAGCAGTCTATGATGCAACAACCAGAGCCAGGTGTTCAACAGAGAGAGATGGAAGAGCCTCTTCAGCACATTGGGACCAAGTCTCAATCTACAAGATCAAGGTCATCAAAACAGTCAAGCAGATCCTCAACGGCGAGTTCTGCAGCCATCAAAGCACGCGCCAAGGCGGACGCAGCACGCGCACAAGTCTCTTATGCTGAGAAGGAAGCTTCTGTGATGAAACAAAAGGCAGAAATAGAGGCCAGCTTGTTGAAGCAAAAAGCTGACCTGGAGGCAACTTTATATGTTCTCCAAGTTGAGAGAGCAGCTGCTGCTGCGTTGGCTGAAGCTGCAGCCTTTGAAGAAGCTGTAGGATCAGAACACAGAGAGCTTCGCAAAGAACTAGACACAGGGACACAGCCCTTAAGTCCAGTCCAACGTACATGTGAGTATGTGCAACAACATGCTAGGCCCTACTTTGCTGAACTTCCATTTGAAGTGGAGAAACAAGAGCTTAGTGTTGACCCAGCTACATGCCATAATCCAGAAAGTAGCAAACAACAGAACATGAGCAGAGACTCTCCGTTCAAAAGAAATGAACAGCAGCCTGGTGGAAATGGAAAGCAAGCCCACTTCCAGTCACACACACACAACTTCCCTGTCACAAGTGGCACCACACCTCACCAAGTACCTCCTACGACGTGAGATGGTGAGTTCCGGACTCCTGAAGTTTGATGACCGCCCTGAAAATTATTGGGCATGGAAAGCATCCTTTCTCAATGCGATCAGAGACTTGAATTTATCAGCAAGGGAAGAGTTAGATCTAATTACCAAGTGGCTAGGGGCAGAGTCATCTGAGCAAGCAAACAGAATTAGATCTGTCCATATTTTCAACGCAACAGCAGGACTTAACATGGTCTGGCAACGACTAGAAGAGTGCTATGGTACACCCGAAGTGATCGAGAATGCACTGTTGAAGAAAATTGATGATTTTCCAAAACTGGCTAACAAAGACAATCACAAACTAAGAGAACTAGGTGACATTATTCTCGAACTGGAGTGTGCTAAAGTAGAAGGGTACCTTCCAGGCCTCGCTTGTCTGGACACATCTCGGGGGTAAACCCTATTGTAGAGAAACTTTCATTCAGTTTACAAGAAAAATGTATAGCACAGGGATCCAAATATAAGGAGGACTATCGGGTAGCATTCCCACCATTCTCGTTCTTCTCGAGATTCATCAGGAACCAGGCGAAAATAAGAAATGGCCCCAGCTTCACCCTCTACACCTCAACTAACCAGGTGTCCATGAAAAGTGAGAAACCTGCCAGGTACAGCAGCAAGACACCTGTGACTGTATACAAGACAGATGTGTCATCTGAGGCCTCAGACCACCAAACCAAACCCAGTAAGACAAAGGTTGAAAACCCTGACCGTCACTGCCCAATACATAACAAGCCTCATCCTCTTAAAAAGTGTTGTGGGTTTAGATACAAAACTCTAGATGAGCGCAAATCATATCTCAAAGACAATGGCATTTGTTTCCGATGTTGTGGGTCAACTCAGCACAGAGCTAAAGACTGTAAGGTTTCAATCAAGTGCTCTGAGTGCGACAGTGACAGACATCTTGCTGCTCTGCATCCAGGCCCAGCCCCTACAAATACAGACACCGCTACAGCAGAGACAGAGCATGGCGGGGAGCAAGGTGACGATGCTCTTCTATCTGTCACCTCAAAGTGTACAGAGATCTGTGGTGAGGCAGTCAATCCAAGATCATGTTCAAAAATATGCCTAGTCAAAGCTTATCCGGCTGGGAAAAGAGAGAAAGCTGTCAAAATGTATGTAGTGCTTGATGAACAGAGTAACAAATCTCTGGCCAAGACAGAGTTTTTCAGTCTCTTCAACATCAATGACAACTCTGCTCCATACACCATGAAGACGTGTTCTGGGGTAACAGAGACTTCAGGCAGGAGAGCCGTCAACTTCATGGTGGAGTCTATAGATGGACACATGCAGCTCACTCTCCCTACTCTGATAGAGTGTGATATGATGCCAGACGATAGGATGGAGATTCCCTCCCCCGACATTGCGTATCATCATCCCCATCTGCAACCAGTTATGGACAGAATTCCAGCTGTGGACCCAGACGCTCCCATCCTCCTGCTCTTAGGACGAGACATCTTAAGGGTACACAAGGTACGAGAGCAAATCAATGGGCCCCACGACACTCCTTATGCACAGCGACTCGACCTCGGGTGGGTCATCGTAGGTGAGGTCTGTCTGGGAACGGCTCACCGACCAGCCAATGTTAACGTGTTCAGGACAAACATACTTCAAAATGGTCGCACATCCTATCTGAGCCCTTGCCCTGACATCATCCAGGTAAAAGAGAACTACAACAGCGTAGCTCAGAAACACATCTCTCCCTCCACAGTGCACTCGAGAGATCCAACCACAACTGTGAACACAGACAGCCTGAGATGTTCCGTGTTCGACAAAACACAAGACGATGATAAACCAGCACCATCAGTGGAGGACAAAGCCTTCTTGGACATTATGGACAAACAGGTTTTCCAGGATGATGGAAACAACTGGGTGGCTCCACTACCCTTTCGCCCCACTAGACGTCGCCTTCCTAATAACAGGGAGCAGGCCATGAACCGTCTCACATCACTTCGCAGGACTTTAGACAAAAAGCCTGACATGAAGCGTCATTTTATTGACTTCATGCAAAAGATGCTGGATAACGACCAAGCCGAACCTTCACAGCCACTAGAGGGAGACGAAGAACGTTGGTATCTGCCCATATCTGGTGTTTACCATCCACAAAAGCCTGAACAAATACGAGTAGTATTTGACTCCAGTGCTAAGTGTCAAGGCGTGTCACTTAACGATGTTCTGCTCAGTGGTCCAGACTTAAACAACACACTCTTGGGTGTCCTAATGCGTTTCCGCAAGGATTGCATTGCACTAACAGCAGATGTGCAACAAATGTTTTACTGTTTTGGTGTACGTGAGGATCACAGAGATTACTTAAGGTTTCTCTGGTGTGAAGACAACAACCCAGATAGAAACATAACTGAGTACAGGATGAAAGTCCATGTATTTGGGAACAGCCCTTCACCAGCCGTAGCCATCTACTGCATGAGACGAGCAGCGCTACAGGGTGAGAAGGAACATGGGTCAGAACCCAAGCAATATGTAGTGAGGAACTTCTACGTCGATGATGGTCTGAGATCAATAGCTACTACAGAAGAAGCTATCAACATTCTAAGAAAAACACAAGCAATGTTGGCGGAGTCCAACATGAAACTACACAAGATTGCATCCAATAGCAAAACAGTTATGGAAGCCTTCCCTATGGAGGACCGTGCGAAAGACTTAAAAGATCTGGACCTAGGAGTGGATCCTCTCCCCTTTCAACGGAGTCTGGGACTTTCCTGGAACCTGAAACAGACAGCTTCTCATTCCAGGTGTCCCACAATGAGAAGCCTTTTACGCAGAGAGGCATCCTGTCCACAGTGAATAGTCTTTATGACCCCCTTGGGTTCGTGGCTCCAATAACAATGCAAGGTAAAGCCTTAATCAGAGAGAACTCTCTTCTGATCAGAGTGAGTGGGATGCCCCTCTTCCCACAGAAAAAGAAGAGAAATGGAAAATGTGGAAGGAATCTTTGATGGAGTTGGAACATATGAATATTCAGCAGACCTCCATCCCAGTCTACTTGTCTACCACTCAAAGAAGAGAGCTACACATCTTCTCGGATGCCTCTACAGTAGCCATAGGAGCGGTAGCCTACCTGAGAGTTATTGACTCGGAAGGTCAATGCCATGTTGGATTTGTCATGGGGAAATCAAAATTGGCCCCTCGTCTGGCCCACACTATCCCACGCCTAGAACTGTGTGCGGCTTTGCTAGCTGTTGAGATGTATGAACTGATCAAAGACGAAATTGACATTGATATACATGCAGCCAAGTTCTACACAGACAGTAAGATAGTTCTCGGTTACATCCACAATGTCACCAAAAGATTCTATGTTTATGTTGCCAATAGCATAACTCGCATCAGGAAATCTACCCATCCAGATCAGTGGTGCTATATAAACACTGACAGCAATCCAGCAGACCATGCAACCAGGCCCATACTTGCTGCGCTCTTAAAACACACTAGTTGGTTCTCAGGTCCACCGTTCCTGACCCAAACAAACTCGAGTAAGCCTGAGAACATCAATTTTGACCTTGTAGAGCCTCACACAGATGCAGAGATTCGACCAGACGTCACTGTCTTTGCATCTAAAGTTTCTGGAGCTCAACTTGGCTCTCATCGCTTTGAGAGGTTCTCAAGCTGGAAAACTCTCAATCGAGCCACAGCACGACTCATTCATGTTGCAAGATCCTTCCATGAAGGTGCGGACAACACCAGCTGCAGAGGCTGGCATGACTGTAATAAACCATGCGGTACAAGTGAGTTGTCACAAGCCAAAACAGCAATCATTCACTGTGAGCAACATGAAGCCTTCAGAGAGGAATTCAAATGCATTGAAAAAGGAAAAGAGTTCCCAAAGTAAAGTACACTCAAAAGCTGAACCCAGTGATTGATGAGGATGGGTTGCTGAGGGTGGGAGGCCGCTTATCCTCCGCCGACATGTTACAAGACCAAAAACACCCTCAATGTTACTTACACAAAAGACCAGCGCTACCTCAGCCCCTTCTGGATACTTCAGCATGAACGACCTTCATGGAAAACAGTGGAAGCAAGTCCAGTGTCTCGCTGACACCTTTTGGAAAAGGTGGAGACAGGAGTACCTGACAACGCTGCAGAGACGCAGAAAATGGACTGCAGAAAAGCCAAATGTAAAAGTGGGAGATGTTGTCTTATTGAAAGACAGTCAGGCACACAGAAATGACTGGCCAGTCGGGCTTGTGGTAAAAACCTTTCCCAGTACTGACAAAAAGGTTAGGAAAGTAGAACTAAAAATTGTCAAGCAAGGAGCTGCTAAGGTGGTTCTGAGACCAATCTCAGAGATTGTTGTTCTTCTTTCTGAAGCATCCTAGAGACAAAAGATAAAAATAGAAAGGACATTATTTGTTTCTTGATATGTTTTATTTCATAGTGGCACAATTTCATTATGCCAGGCGGGGAGTGTGCTGCCATCCTGTTAGAAGGTAACAGATTATTTTATTACAATGGTTAAATTGGATTTTCATTGTATTCAATGGTGTTATTTGCCCCCTAGTGGCGCTTTCTAGTACTTAGAAAGACGACGCAAACAGGAAGTACAGAATTAGTTTTGCACGCATAGAAGCAGCTACAAACAACGCTACGGTGCAGGTCTTTCAGTGTAGTTATTTCTTGTCACGCTTCAGCCTTGGAAACATATTTGTTTTTTCACAACATAAACGTTTTCAATATATTCATTCAAGAAAAGTCACGCCTTGGGAGTTTTATTGAAGACTTAGTTGTTAGCTATCTGTCTAGTTTTGCATGGGAACGCAACTCAAGGGCAGAATAATTGTAGAAATGACCAGGGCCAAGACTAGACACCTATCTGCCCGTCATGGCTAGATGGGATACAGTTTATGTATAATTGACATCAAAGATGTATCCCTTCTAGCCCAAACTTCCCAACCTGCCCAAACCATAGAGCATGATAGAGGCCTCTAGTGGCCAAAAAAACTGTCCCTTTTAAAACCTTTATTTAGCTAGGAAAGTCAGTTAAGAACAACTTATTTACAATGACAGCCTAGGAATAGTGGGTTAACTGCCTTGTTCAGGGGCAGAACGACAGATGTTTACCTTGTCAGCTTGATCCATCAACCTCAGTTACTGGCCCACCACTCCCACCACTAGGCTACCTGCCATCACATTGAGGATGCCATCATATTAATGTAGTCAACTGGGTGGGACTTCCAACTTCACTGGCTGAAGAAGAAAATGTACTACTTTAAAATGGAGATGGCCTTATCGGTGCTGCCCATGATATCAGAGATGATAAATGGCATAGATACGAAGAGGAGTCCTCTAACTCCATGGTCCCAACTTAAATATAGATGGCAGTGTTTGACATTTTTTTACATCCATTTTGTCCGGGTTGAATGGGAGCACCTGCTACAGGAAGTAATAGGCCATGTCTGAAATCTATTGTCAACTAATTACTAAAATGACAGTGTACTAATCCGTACTACATACTATTTAGAACGTACTGTTTAGTGACAATGAATGCAGTAAGTAACATTATTCATACTAGGCTCACCGTTCATTTGGGTACACTTCCTCGAGTGTGGAGCTTAATCTACCAAAGCCTAAATTAGTATTAAAATCGTGGCATTTAAAGCACTCGATTTTTAAATGTTACATTATTTTCCAAATTTCACAAAACTCTCTATTTTCACATGCGTTTAATTAGCAGGCATATTAGGTAAGTATGGGAATACGGACAGCACTGTAAAAATGTCATGAAACTCAAATAGGCCTATAAGCGCACTCAATGACTTCACCGCCTATCAAAGTTGGGAAGAAATAACCTGTATACACACGAGTGCCTATTGTTTCTTTCAACATAAGAATGTATTATTTAGGATAAATATATTTAGGATAAATATATCGGCTTAATCGAATACATCTCAGCTTCAGCTCGCTTTGTAAAAGAGAACACCTTTCGTAGACTTCTGTGCGCTCCCAGCCATACTGGGCCTAGTTGGGTATTTACCGGCCGTTTATTAGAAATAAATTGAAAATCGGGCTTATTATCTTCACGTTTCGTTGGGATAAATAAGAATTGACTCCTAAATTATCGTGCACCTGACTTAAATAATTAAAATAAGAACCTACCATTTCTCTTGCTGTCGAGCAGACGCACTTGAAGCCACATAAAAGAGTTGTCGAATTTACTTTCAGTTTCTTACCGGAAAGAACTTTTGGCATATGGGCATACTGTATTTAAATATTTATTCTCCATTAAAATATTGGATCAAGTTGAAATGTATTCAACTCGTGGTTAAATGCTGGTAACACACAAAAACAGAGACCAGAAAACAACAGTATTCTTCTTAGCTTTTTGTCATCCCCTTGACAGTCGTAATCACCCCTTTTTCCTCCAGGTGGAAGCAAACGACTTTGTGGAGCTGATGGTCCTTAAATGTTTCAGAAGGTACAGAGACCCACAGTTCATTATGTTCATTGCATTTATGATAAAAATAGATTTGGCACAGAGATTAAATGACATAATTTATTTTCTCTCAAACTGCTCTTTCTACACCTTTCTCCCCTAGCCTCATCTCTCTTTCTTACACTTTTCTCCTCATCGCTCTTTCTACACTTTTCTCCTCATCGCTCTTTCTACACTTTTCTCTGCATCGCTCTTTCTACACCTTTCTCCTCATCTCTCTTTCTACACCTTTCTCCTCATCTCTCTTTCTACACCTTTCTCCTCATCTCTCTCTTTCTACACCTTTCTCCTCATCTCTCTTTCTACACCTTTCTCCCCCTCTCCTCATCTCTCTTTCTACACCTTTCTCCTCATCTCTCTTTCTACACCTTTCTCCTCATCTCTCTCTTTCTACACCTTTCTCCTCATCTCTCTTTCTACACCTTTCTCCCCCTCTCCTCATCTCTCTCTTTCTACACCTTTCTCCTCATCTCTCTTTCTACACCTTTCTCCTCATCTCTCTCTTTCTACACCTTTCTCCTCATCTCTCTCTACACCTTTCTCCCTTTCTCCCCCTCTCCTCATCTCTCTCTCTACACCTTTCTCCTCATCTCTCTCTACACCTTTCTCCCCCTCTCCTCATCTCTCTTTCTACACCTTTCTCCCCCTCTCCTCATCTCTCTCTTTCTACACTTTTCTCCCCCTCTCCTCATCTCTCTTTCTACACCTTTCTCCACCTCTCCTCATCTCTCTTTCTACACCTTTCTCCCCTCTCCTCATCTCTCTCTACACCTTTCTCCCCCTCTCCTCATCTCTCTCTCTACACCTTTCTCCCCCTCTCCTCATCTCTCTCTCTACACCTTTCTCCCCCTCTCCTCATCTCTCTCTCTACACCTTTCTCCCCCTCTCCTCATCTCTCTCTCTACACCTTTCTCCCCCTCTCCTCATCTCTCTCTACACCTTTCTCCCCTTCTCCTCATCTCTCTCTCTACACCTTTCTCCCTTTCCTCATCTCTCTCTCTACACCTTTCTCCCCCCCTCATCTCTCTCTCTATACCTTTCTCCCCCTCTCCTCATCTCTCTCTACACCTTTCTCCCCTTCTCCTCATCTCTCTCTCTACACCACCTTTCTCCCCCTCCTCATCTCCTCACCTTTCTCCCCCTCTCCTCATCTCTCTTTCTACACCTTTCTCCCTTTCTCCCCCTCTCCTCATCTCTCTACACCTTTCTCCCCTCTCCTCATCTCTCTTTCTACACCTTTCTCCCTTTCTCCCCCTCTCCTCATCTCTCTCTCTACACCTTTCTCCTCATCTCCTACACCTTTCTCCCCCTCTCCTCATCTCTCTCTCTACACCTTTCCCCCTCTCCTCATCTCTCTTCTACACCTTTCTCCCCCTCTTCTCATCTCTCTCTACCCTCTCCCCCATCTCATCTCTCTACACCTTTCTCCCTCTCATCTCTCTCTCACCTCCTTCTCTCTCTCCCCTTTCTCCTTTCCTCATCTCTCTCTACACCTTTCTCCCCCTCTCCTCATCTCTCTCTCTACACCTTTCTCCCCCTCTCCTCATCTCTCTCTACACCTTTCTCCCCCTCTCCTCATCTCTCTCTACACCTTTCTCCCCCTCTCCTCATCTCTCTCTACACCTTTCTCCCCTTCTCCTCATCTCTCTCTCTACACCTTTCTCCCCTTTCCTCATCTCTCTCTCTACACCTTTCTCCCCCCTCTCTCCTCATCTCTCTCTCTATACCTTTTCTCCCCTCTCCTCATCTCTCTCTCACCTTTCTCCCCCTCTCCTCATCTCTCTCTCTACACCATTCTCCCTTTCTCCCCCTCTCCTCATCTCTCTCTACACCTTTCTCCCCCTCTCCTCATCTCTCTACACCTTTCTCTACACCTCTCTCCCTTTCTCCCCCTCTCCTCATCTCTCTCTCTACACCTTTCTCCCCCTCTCCTCATCTCTCTTTCTACACCTTTCTCCCTTTCTCCCCCTCTCCTCATCTCTCTCTCTACACCTTTCTCCCCTCCCCCTCCTCATCTCTTTCTACACCTTTCTCCCCCTCTCCTCATCTCTCTCTCTACACCTTTCTCCCTTTCTCCCCCTCCCTCTCTCTCTACACCTTTCTCTCCCCTTTCTCCCCCTCTCCTCATCTCTCTTTCTACACCTTTCTCCCCCTCCTCCTCATCTCTCTCTACACCTTTCTCCCCCTCTCTCTCTCTACACCTCTCTCTCCTCATCTCTTTCTCACCTTTCTCCCTCCCCTCTCCTCATCTCTCTCTCTACACCTTTCTCCTTTCTCCCCCTCTCCTCATCTCTCTCTCTACACCTTTCTCCCTCCTCATCTCTCTCTTTCCCTTTCTCCCCCTCTCCTCATCTCTCTCTCTACACCTTTCTCCCCTCTCCTCATCATCTCTCTACACCTTTCTCCCCCTCTCCTCATCTCTCTCTACACCTTTCTCTCTCCTCACTCTTACACCTTTCTCCTTTCTCCCCCTCTCCTCATCTCCCTCTCTACACCTTTCTCCCCCTCATCTCTCTTTCTACACCTTTCTCCTTTCTCCCCTTCTCCTCATCTCTTTCTACACCTTTCTTCTCCTTTCTCCCCCTTTTCCCCCTCTCCTCATCTCTCTTTCTACACCTTTCTCCTCATCTCTCTTTCTACACCTTTCTCCCTCTCCTCATCTCTCTCTCTACACCTTTCTCCCTTTCTCCCCCTTTCTCCCCCTCTCATCTCTCTCTCTCACCTTTCTCCCCCTCTCCTCATCTCTCTCTCTACACCTTTCTCCCTTTTCCCCCTCTCCTCATCTCTCTCTACACCTTTCTCCTTTCTCCTCCTCTCCTCTCTCTACACCTTTCTCCCCCTCTCACACCCCTTTCTCCCCCTTTCCTCTCTCTCTCTACACCTTTCTCCCCCTCTCCTCATCTCTCTTTCTACACCTTTCTCCCCCTCTCCTCATCTCTCTCTCTACACCTTTCTCCCCCTCTCCTCATCTCTCTCTCTACACCTTCTCCCCCTCTCCTCCTTTCTCACCTTTCTCCCCCTCTCCTCATCTCTCTTCTCTACACCTTTCTCCCTTTCTCCCCTCTCCTCATCTCTCTCTCTACACCTTTTTCTCCCTTTCTCTCCCTCTCCTCATCTCTCTCTCTACACCTTTCTCCCCCTCTCCTCATCTCTCTCTACACCTTTCTCCCCCTCTCCTCATCTCTCTCTCTACACCTTTCTCCCCCTCTCCTCATCTCTCTCTCTACACCTTTCTCCCCCTCTCCTCATCTCTCTCTCTACACCTTTCTCCCCCTCTCCTCATCTCTCTCTCTACACCTTTCTCCCTTTCTCCCTCACCTTTCTCCCCCTCTCCTCTCTCTCTACACCTTTTTCTCCTCATCTCTCTTCTCTTTCTCCCCTCTCCTCATCTCTCTCTCTACCTTTCTCCCCCTCTCCTCATCTCTCTCTCTACACCTTTCTCCCCTCTCCTCATCTCTCTCTCTACACCTTTCTCCCCCTCTCCTCATCTCTCTTTCTACACCTTTCTCCCCCTCTCCTCATCTCTCTCTCTACACCTTTCTCCCCCTCTCCTCATCTCTCTCTCTACACCTTTCTCCCTTTCTCTCCCCTCTCCTCATCTCTCTCTACACCTTTCTCCCCCTCTCTCCTCTCCTCTCCTCATCTCTTTCTCCCCCTCTCTCATCTCTTTCTCTACACCTTTCTCCCCCTCTCCTCATCTCTCTCTCTACACCTTTCTCCCCCTCTCCTCATCTCTCTCTCTACACCTTTCTCCCCCTCTCCTCATCTCTCTCTCTACACCTTTCTCCCCCTCTCCTCATCTCTCTCTCTACACCTTTCTCCCCCTCTCCTCTCTCTCTCTACACCTTTCTCCCCCTCTCCTCATCTCTCTCTCTACACCTTTCTCCCCCTCTCCTCATCTCTCTCTACACCTTTCTCCCCCCTCTCCTCATCTCTCTCTCTACACCTTTCTCCCCCTCTCCTCATCTCTCTCTCTACACCTTTCTCCCCCTCTCCTCATCTCTCTCTCTACACCTTTTCTCCCCTCTCCTCATCTCTCATCTCTACACCTTTCTCCCCCTCTCTCATCATCTCTCTCTACACCTTTCTCCCCCCTCTCCTCATCTCTCCCCCTCTCTATCTCCTCACCTTTCTCTCATCTCCTCTCTTTCTCATCCTCATCTTCTCTACACCTTTCTCCCTTTCTCCCCTCTCCTCATCTCTCTCTACACCTTTCTCCCCCTCTCCTCATCTCTCTCTCTACACCTTTCTCCCCTCTCCTCATCTCTCTTTCCACACCTTTCTCCCCTCTCCTCATCTCTCTCTCTACACCTTTCTCCCCCTCTCCTCATCTCTCTCTACACCTTTCTCCCCCTCTCCTCATCTCTCTCTCTACCTTTCTCCCCTCTCCTCATCTCTCTCTCTACACCTTTCTCCCCTCTCTCCTCATCTCTCTCTCTACACCTTTCTCCCCCTCTCCTCATCTCTCTCTCTAAACCTTTCTCCCCTCTCCTCATCTCTCTCTCTACACCTTTCTCCCCTCTCCTCATCTCTCTCTACACCTTTCTCCCCCTCTCCTCATCTCTCTCTCACCTTTCTCCCCCTCTCCTCATCTCTCTCTCTCTACCTCTCACTCTTTCTCACCTTTCTCCTCATCTCCTCTACACCTTTCTCCTTTCTCCTCTCCTCTCTTCTCTACACCTTTCTCCACTCTCTCTTTCTCCATCTCCTCTCTTTCTACACCTTTCTCCCCCTCTCCTCATCTCTCTCTCTACACCTTTCTCCTTTCTCCCTCATCTCTCTCTCTAAACCTTTCTCCCCCTCTCCTCATCTCTCTCTCCCCCTCTCCCCCATCTCTCTCACCTTTCTCTCTCTATCTCTCTCTACACCTTTCTCCCCCTCTCCTCATCTCTCTCTACACCTTTCTTTCTCCCCCTCTCCTCATCTCTCTCTCTACACCTTTCTCCCCCTCCTCATCTCATCTACACCTTTCTCCCCCTCTACACCTTTCTACACCTTTCTCCCCTCTCCTCATCTCTCTCTCTACACCTTTCTCCCCTCTCCTCATCTCTCTCTCTACACCTTTCTCCCCTCTCCCATCTCTCTCTCTCACCTTTCTCACCTCTCTCATCTCTCTACACCTTTCTCCCCCTCTCCTCATCTTTCTACACCTTTCTCCCCCTCTCCTCATCTCTCTTTCCACACCTTTCTCCCCCTCTCCTCATCTCTCTCTCTACACCTCTCATCCTTTCTCCCCCTCTCCTCATCTCTCTTTCTACACCTTTCTCCCCCTCTCCTCATCTCTCTCTCTACACCTTTCTCCCTCTCCTCATCTCTCTCTCCCTCTACACCTTTCTCCCTTTCTCCCTCTCTCCTTCTACACCTCTCTACCTTTCTCCCCCTCTCCTCATCTCTCTCTCTACACCTTTCTCCCTTCTCTCTCTCTACACCTTTCTCTCTCTCATCCTTTCTCACCTTTCTCCCCTCTCCTCTCTCTCTCTCTACACCTTTCTCCCTTCTCCTCCCTCTCTCTCATCTTTCTCTACCCTTTCTCCCTTTCTCTCCTCTCTCATCTCTCTCTCTCTACACCTTTCTCCCCTCTCCTCATCTCTCTCTCTACACCTTTCTCCCCTCTCCTCATCTCTCTCTCTACACCTTTCTCATCCTTCTCTCCCCCTCTCTCCTCATCTCTCTCTCTACACCTTTCTCCCCCTCTCCTCATCTCTCTTTCTACCTTTCTCCCTTTCTCCCCCTGCTCCTTTCTCCTCATCTCTCTCTCTACACCTTTCTCCCACTCTCTCCTCATCTCTCTCTACACCTTTCTCCCCTCTCTCATCTCTCTCTCTACACCTTTCTCCCCCTCTCCTCTCTCATCTCTCTTTCTCTCTCCTCATCTCTCTCTCTACACCTTTCTCCCCCTCTCCTCATCTCTCTCTACACCTTTCTCCCCTCTCCTCATCTCTCTCTACATCTTTCTCCCTCTCCATCTCTCTCTCTACACCTTTCTCCCCCTCTCCTCTCTCTCTCTACACCTTTCTCCCCCTCTCCTCATCTCTCTCTCCTCATCTCTCTCTCACCTTTCTCCCCTCTCCTCATCTCTCTCTCTACACCTTTCTCCCCCTCCCTCATCTCTCTCTACCCTCTCTCTCTACACCTTTCTCCCCTCTCCTCATCTCTCTCTCTCACCTTTCTCCCCTCCCTCATCTCTCTCTCTACCCTTTCTCCCCCTCTCCTCATCTCTCTCTCATCTTTCTCCCCCTCTCCTCATCTCTCTCTACCCTTTCTCCCCCTCTCCTCATCTCTCTCTCTACACCTTTCTCCCCCTCTCCTCATCTCTCTCTCTACACCTTTCTCCCCCTCTCCTCATCTCTCTCTCTACACCTCATCTCTCTCTCCCTTTCTCCCCCCTCATCTCTCTCTCTACACCTTTCTCCCCCTCTCCTCATCTCTCTCTCTACACCTTTCTCCCCCTCTCTCCTCATCTCTCTCTACACCTTTCTCCCCCTCTCCTCATCTCTCTCTCTACACCTTTCTCCCCCTCTCCCATCTCTCTCTCTCATCCTCATCTCTCTCTCTACACCTTTCTCCCCCTCTCCTCATCTCTCTCTCTACATCCTCATCTCTTCTCACCTTTCTCCCCCTCTCCTCATCTCTCACCTTTCTCCCCTCTACCCTCATCTCTTTCTACACCTTTCTCCCCCTCTCCTCATCTCTCTCTCTACACCTTTCTCCCCCTCTCCTCATCTCTCTCTCATCTTTCTCCCCCTCTCCTCATCTCTCTCTACACCTTTCTCCCCTCTCCTCATCTCTCTCTCTTTCTCCCTCTCTCATCTCTCTCCTTTCTCCCCCTCTCCTCATCTCTCTCTCTACACCTTTCTCCCCCTTTCTCATCTCTCTCTCTCCTCATCTCTCTCTCTCTCATCTCTTCTCTCCCTTTCTCCTCTCTCCTCATCTCTCTCTCTATCCTTTCTCCCCTTCTCTCCCCCTTTCTCCCCCTCTCCTCATCTCTCTCTACACCTTTCTCCCCTCTCCTCATCTCTCTCTCTACACCTTTCTCCCCCTCTCCTCATCTCTCTCTCTACACCTTTCTCCCCCTCTCCTCATCTCTCTCTCTCACCTTTCTCCCCTCTCCTCTCTCTCTCTCACCTTCTCTCCCCCTCTCCTCTCTCTCTACCCTTTCTCCCCCTCTCCTCATCTCTCTCTCTACACCTTTCTCCCCCTCTCCTCATCTCTCTCTCTACACCTTTCTCCCCCTCTCCTCATCTCTCTCTCTACACCTTTCTCTCCTCATTCTCTCTACCCTCTCCCTCCTCATCTCTCTCTCTACACCTTTCTCCCTCTCTCCTCATCTCTCTCTACACCTTTCTCCCCCTCTCATCTCCTCTACCCTCATCTCTCTCTCACCTTTCTCCCCTCTCCTCATCTCTTTCTACACCTTTCTCCCCCTCTCTCTCATCTCTCTCTCTACACCTTTCTCCCCCTCTCCTCATCTCTCTCTCTTCACCTTTCTCCCCCTCTCCTCATCTCTCTCTCTACACCTTTCTCCCCCTCTCTCATCTCTCTCTACACCTTTCTCCCCTCTCCTCATCTCTCTCTCTACACCTTTCTCCCCTCTCCTCATCTCTCTCTACACCTTTCTCCCCCCTCTCCTCATCTCTCTCTCTCACCTTTCTCCCCCTCTCCTCATCTCTCTCTCTACACCTTTCTCCCCCTCTCCTCATCTCTCTCTACACCTTTCTCCCCTCTCTCATCTCTCTCTCTACACCTTTCTCTCCCTCTCCTCGTCTCTCTCTCTACACCTTTCTCCCCCTCTCCTCATCTCTCTCTCTACACCTTTCTCCCCCTCCCTCATCTCTCTCTCTACACCTTTCTCCCAGAAAGCTAAGGTCTCTCTCTCTCTCTACACCTTTCTCCCCCTCTCCTCATCTCTCTCTCTACACCTTTCTCCCCCTCTCCTCATCTCTCTCTAAACCTTTCTCCCCCTCTCCTCATCTCTCTCTCTCTACCTTTCTCCCCCTCTCCTCATCTCTCTCTACACCTTTCTCCCCTCCTCCTCATCTCTCTCTACACCTTTCCCCCTCCCCATCTCTCTCTCTCACCTTTCTCCCCCTCTCCTCATCTCTCTCTGACACCTTTCTCCCCCTCTCCTCATCTCTCTCTCTACACCTTTCTCCCCCTCTCCTCATCTCTCTCTCTACTCCTTTCTCCCCCTCTCCTCATCTCTCTCTCTCTACACCTTTCTCCCCCTCTCCTCATCTCTCTCTCTACACCTTTCTCCCCTCTCCTCATCTCTCTCTCTACACCTTTCTCCCCCCTCTCCTCATCTCTCTCTCTACACCTTTCTCCCCCTCTCCTCATCTCTCTCTCTACACCTTTCTATGCACCTTTCCCCCTCTCCTCATCTCTCTCTCTACACCTTTCTCCCCCTCTCCTCATCTCTCTCTCTACACCTTTCTCCCCCTCTCCTCATCTCTCTCTCTACACCTTTCTCCCCCTCTCCTCATCTCTCTCTCTACACCTTTCTCCCCCTCTCCTCATCTCTCTCTCTACACCTTTCTCCTTTCCCCTCTCCTCATCTCTCTCTCTACACCTTTCTCCCCCTCTCCTCATCTCTCTCTACACCTTTCTCCCCTCTCCTCATCTCTCTCTCTACACCTTTCTCCCCTCTCCTCATCTCTCTCTCTCTACACCTTTCTCCCCCTCTCCTCATCTCTCTCTCTACACCTTTCTCCCCCTCTCCTCATCTCTCTCTCACCTTTCTCCTCTCATCTCTCTCTCTACACCTTTCTCCCCCTCTCCTCGTCTCTCTCTCTACACCTTTCTCCCCCTCTCCTCATCTCTCTCTCAACACCTTTCTCCCCTCTCCTCATCTCTCTCTCTACACCTTTCTCTTTCCCATCTCCTCATCTCTCTCTCACCTTTCTCCCCCTCTCTCATCTCTCTCTCTACCTTTCTCTCTCTCATCTCTCTCTCTACACCTTTCTCCCCCTCTCCTCATCTCTCTCTCTACACCTTTCTCCCCCTCTCCTCATCTCTCTCTCTACACCTTTCTCCCCCTCTCCTCATCTCTCTCTACACCTTTCTCCCCCTCTCCTCATCTCTCTCTACACCTTTCTCCCCCTCTCCTCATCTCTCTCTACACCTTTCTCCCCCTCTCCTCATCTCTCTTAAACACCTTTCTCCCCCCTATCCTCATCTCTCTCTCTACCTTTCTCCCCCTCTCCTCATCTCTCTCTACACCTTTCTCCCCCTCTCCTCATCTCTCTCTCTACACCTTTCTCCCCTCTCCTCATCTCTCTCTCTACACCTTTCTCATATGTCTCTTTCATCTCTCTCTCTACACCTTTCTCCCTTTCTCCCCCTCTCTTTCATCTCTCCTCTCTACACCTTTCTCCTTTCTCCCCCTCTCCTCATCTCTCTCTCCTAGTTCTCCCCCTCCTTCCTCATCTCTCTCTCTACACCTTTCTCACCCTTCCCTCTCTCATCTCTCTCTCTACACCTTTCTCCCCCTCTCCTCATCTCTCTCTCTACACCTTTTCTCCCCTCTTCATCTCTCTCTCTACACCTTTCTCCCCCTCTCCTCATCTCTCTCTACCCTCACCTTTCTCCTACCCTCATCCTCATCTCTCTCTCTGCACCTTTCTACCCTTTCTCCCCTCTCCTCATCTCTCTCTCTACACCTTTCTCCCCCCTCTCCTCATCTCTACCCTCATCTACACCTTTCTCCCCATCTCCCCCTCTACCCTCATCTCTCTCTACCTTTCTCTTTCTCCCCTCTCCTCATCTCTCTCTCTACACCTTTCTCCCCCTCTCCTCATCTCTCTCACCTTTCTCCCCCTCTCCTCATCTCTCTCTCTACACCTTTCTCCCCCTCTCCTCATCTCTCTCTCTACACCTTTCTCCCCCTCTCCTCATCTCTCTCTCTACACCTTTCTCCCCTCTACCCTCATCTCTCTCTCTACACCTTTCTCCCCCTCTCCTCTCTCTCTCTCACCTTTCTCCCTCTACCCTCATCTCCCCTCTCCTCATCTCTCTCTCACCTTTCTCCCCCTCTCCTCATCTCTCTCTCTACACCTTTCTCCCCCTCTCCTCATCTCTCTCTCTCTCTCTCATCACCTTCTCTCCCCTCTCTCTCTCTCTCATCTCTCTCTACCTTCTCTCTCTCTACCCTCATCCTCTCCTCATCTCATCTCTCTCTCTACACCTCATCTCCCTCTCTCTACCTCATCTCTCTCTCATCTATCCTCATCTCTCTCTCTCTCTACCCTCCCTTCTACCCTCATCTCTCCCCTCTCCCTCATCTCTCTCTCTCATCTCTCTCCCATCTCCTTTCTCATCCCTCTCTTTCATCTCTCTCTACACCTTTCTCTACCCTCATCTCCTACCCTCATCTCTCTTACCCTCATCTCTCTCTCTACACCTCATCTTCTCTCCTTCTCTCCCTTCATCTCTCTCTCATCTCTCTCTCTACACCTTTCTCCCCCTCTCCTCATCTCTATCTCTCTACCTCATCTCTCTCTCTCTCTCTACCCTCATATCTTTCTCCTTTCTCCCTCTCTACCCTCATCTCTCTCTCTCTACACCTCATCTCCCCATCTCTCCTCATCTCTCTACACCTCATCTCCCCCTCTACCCTCATCTCTTTCTACCCTCATCTCCCTCTCTCTCTCATCTTTCATCTCTCTCCCTCCCTCATCTCTACCCTCATCTTTCTCCCCCTCTCCTCATCTCTCTCTCTACCCTCATCTCTCTCTCCCTCTCCTCATCTCTCTCTCTACACTCTCTCTCCCCCTCTCCTCATCTCTCTCTCTACACCTTTCTCCATCTCTCATCATCTCTCTCTCTACACCTCATCTCCTCCCTCTACCCCATCCTCTCTCCTCATCTCTCCACCTCTACCCTCATCTCTCTACACCTTTCTCCCTCTACTCCGCATCTCTTCTCATCTTTCTCCCCCCTCATCTCTCTCTCTCTACCCTCATCCCCTCTCCTCATCCTCTCTCTACCCTTTCTCCCCTACTCCTCATCTCTCTCTCTACATCCTCATCTCTCCCCCTCCTCATCTCTCTCTCTACACCTCATCTCCCCCTCTACCCTCATCTATCTCTCTCTACACCTCATCTCCCCTCTCCTCATCTCTCTCTCTACCTTTCATCTCTCCTCTACTCCTCATCTCTCTCTCTACCCCATTTCTCCCCCCTCTCCTCTCTCTCTACCCTCATCTCTCTCTCTCTATGAACCTTTCTCCTACCTCTCATCTCTCTCTCTCTACCCTCATCTCCCTCCTACCCTCATCTTCTCTCTACACCTTTCATCTCTCATCTCTACTCTCATCTCTCTCTCCCTCTCCTCATCTCTCTCTACCCTTTCTCCCCCTCTCCTCATCTCTCTCTCTACCCTCATCTTCTCTACCCTCTCTCTCTCTCTCTCTCCTCATCTCTCTCCCTTCTCTCCTCATCTCTCTCTCTACTCCTCATCTCCCCTCTCCTCATCTCTCTCCTCATCTCATCTCTTCTCTCTACCCTCATCTCTCTCCTACCCTCATCTCCTCATCTACCCTCATCTCTCACCTCATCTCTCTCCCCTACCCTCATCTCTCTCTCTCTACCTCATCTCCCTCATCTCTCTCTCTATCTCATCTCTCTCTCTCTCTACTCTCATCTCTCTCTCTCTCCCTCATCTCTCTCTCTACCCTTTCATCTCTCTCCCTCATCTCTCTCTCTACCCCTCATCTATCTCTCTCTACCCTCATCTCTCTCTCTACCCGCTCTACCCCTCATCTCTCTCTCTCTCCCTCATCTCTCCTCTCCCTCATCTCTCTCTCTATACCTCATCTCCCTCATCTATCTCTCTCTCTACCCTCATCTCTCTCTCTCTACCCTCATCTCTCTCTCTTCCCTCATCATCTCTCTCTCTACCTCATCTCTCTACCCTCATCTCTCTCTACCCTCATCTCTCTTCTCTACCCTCATCTATCTCTCTCTCTACTCCCATCTCTCTCTTCTACCCCTCATCTCTCTCTCTCTCTCTCTCTCTACCCTCATCTCTTTCTTCTCTCTACCCTCATTCTTTCTACCCTCATCTCTCTCTATCTACCCTCATCTCTTATAAAATACTCCTTCTCTCTCTCTCTACCCCTCATCTCACTCTCTCTCTCTCTACCCTCATCTCTCTCTCTCTCTACCCTCATCTCTCTCTACCCCTCATCTCTCTCTCTACCCTCATCTCTCACATCTCTACCCTCATCTCTCCTCATCTCTCTCTCTCTACCCTCTCATCTCTCTCTCTCTCTACCCTCATCTCTCTCTCTCTCTACCCTCATCTCTCTCTCTCTACCCCCATCTCTCTCTCTCTCTCTACCGTCATCTCTTCTCTCTCTCTCCTCATCTCTCTCTCTCTACCTCATCTCTCTTTTCTCCTACTCTCTCTCTTCTACCCTCATCTCTCTCTCTCTCTCTCTCCCTCATCTTTTTCTCTCTACCCTCATCTCTCTATCTCTCTATATAAAATCTCTCCCTAAATCTCATAAAATCTCTACCCTCATTCTCCCCTCTCCCACCTCTCTCTCTACACCTTATCTCTCTCCTCTCTCTACCCTCATCTCTACTCTCTCTCTCTACCTCATCTCTCTCTACACCATTTCTCTACCTCATCTCCTTATCTCTATCTACCCTATATATCTCTAAATATATAAATATCTATATAAATACTCCTCATCTCTCTCTCTACCCTCATCTCTTCTCTACCCTCATCTCTCTCTCATCTACCCTCATCTCTCTACCTCATCTCTCTCTCTACCTCATCTCTCCCTCTCTCTTCATCTCTCTTCTATGATCTCATCTCCCTCTACCTCATCTCTCTCTACCCTCATCTCCCCCTCTCCTCATCTCTCTCTACACCTCATCTCCCCTCTCCCCTCATCTCTCTCTACCCTCATCTCTCTCCTACCCTCATCTCTCTACCCTCATCTCTCTACCCTCATCTCTCCCCTCATCTATCTCTCTCTACCCTCATCTCTCTCCTCCCTCATCTCTCTCTCTACCCCTCATCTCTCTCTCTCTCTACCCTCATCTCTCCCCTCATCTATCTCTCTCTACCCTCATCTCCCTACCCTCATCTCTCTCTCTCTCTTTCTACCCTCATCTCTCTCTTCTACCCTCATCTCTCCCCTCTCCCCTCATCTCTCTTTTCTCCCCTCTACCCTCATCTCTTCTCTACCCTCATCTCTCCTCTCTCCCTCATCTCTCTCTCTACACCTTATCTCTCTCCCTCTACCCTCATCTCTCATCTACACCTTCTCTCTACCCTCATCTCATCTCTCTCTCTACACCTCATCTCTCTCCTACCCCTCATCTCTCTTCTCTACACCTTTTCTCCCACACTTCTCCCCATCTCTCTCTACACCTTTCTCCCTCCTTATCTTCTACACCTTTCTTCCCCTTCCTATCTTCTATGACCTTTCTCCCCTTCTCCTATCTCTCTCTAAGACCTTTCTCCTCCTCTCCCCATCTCTCTTCTACACCTTTTCTTTCCTCTCCTTATCGACTCTTTCTTTCCTCTTCTTCCTTTATCTTCTTTATGACTCTTTCTTCCTCTTCTTCCTATCTTTCTATGACCTTTTTCTTCCTTCTTCCTATCTTTCTTCTTTGAGACTCTTTTCTCCCTTCCTTTATAGAGACTTTTTTCCCTTTCCTTTATCTTTCTTCTAAGACTTTTTCTTCCCTTCTTCCTTTGATCTTCTTCTATATTCCTTTTTCTTCCTCTCTTTATCTTCTAAGACCTTTTCTCCTCCTCTCTCCTTCCTATCTTCTTCTAGAGACCTTTTTCTCCCCTTCTCCCCATCTCTCTCTATGACCTTTTCTCCCCTTCTCCTTATCTTCTTCTAAGACCTTTCTCCCCTCTCCTCATCTCTCTCTCTACACCTTTCTCCCCCTCTCCTCATCTCTCTCTACACCTTTCTCCCCCTCTCCTCATCTCTCTCTCTACACCTTTCTCCCCTCTCTCCTCATCTCTCTCTCTACACCTTTCTCCCCCTCTCCTCATCTCTCTCTCTACACCTTTCTCCCCCTCTCCTCATCTCTCTCTCTACACCTTTCTCCCTCTCCTCATCTCTCTCTACACCTTTCTCCCCCTCTCCTCATCTCTCTCTCTACACCTTTCTCCCCCTTCTCCTCATCTCTCTCTCTACACCTTTCTCCCCCTTCTCCTCATCTCTCTCTCTACACCTTTCTCCCCTCTCTCCTCATCTCTCTCTCTACACCTTTCTCCCCCTCTCCTCATCTCTCTCTCTACAC
>NW_024608514.1:0-65370 GCF_018296145.1 Oncorhynchus tshawytscha
AGGATGACGTCTATGAGGGTGCCCTTGTTTACAGATTTAGGGTTGTACCTGGTGGGTTCCTTGATGATTTGTGTGAGATTGAGGGCATCTCAAATCAAATCAAATCAAATCAAATTTTATTTGTCACATACACATGGTTAGCAGATGTTAATGCGAGTGTAGCGAAATGCTTGTGCTTCTAGTTCCGACAATGCAGTAATAATGAGCAAGTAATCTAACTAACAATTCCAAAAAAAAACTACTGTCATACACAGTGTAAGGGGATAAAGAATATGTACATAAGGATATATGAATGAGTGATGGTACAGAGCAGCATAGGCAAGATACAGTAGATGATATCGAGTACAGTATATACATATGAGATAAGTATGTAAACCAAGTGGCATAGTTAAAGTGGCTAGTGATACATGTATTACATAAGGATGCAGTCGATGATATAGAGTACAGTATCAACGTATGCATATGAGATGAACAATGTAGGGTAAGTAACATTATATAAGGTAGCATTGTTTAAAGTGGCTAGTGATATATTTACATCATTTCCCATCAATTCCCATGATTAAAGTGGCTGGAGTAGAGTCAGTGTCATTGACAGTGTGTTGGCAGTAGCCACTCAATGTTAGTGGTGGCTGTTTAACAGTCTGATGGCCTTGAGATAGAAGCTGTTTTTCAGTCTCTCGGTCCCAGCTTTGATGCACCTGTACTGACCTCGCCTTCTGGATGGCAGCGGGGTGAACAGGCAGTGGCTCGGGTGGTTGATGTCCTTGATGATCTTTATGGCCTTCCTGTAGCATCGGGTGGTGTAGGTGTCCTGGAGGGCAGGTAGTTTGCCCCCGGTGATGCGTTGTGCAGACCTCACTACCCTCTGGAGAGCCTTACGGTTGAGGGCGGTGCAGTTGCCATACCAGGCGGTGATACAGCCCGCCAGGATGCTCTCGATTGTGCATCTGTAGAAGTTTGTGAGTGCTTTTGGTGACAAGCCGAATTTCTTCAGCCTCCTGAGGTTGAAGAGGCGCTGCTGCGCCTTCCTCACGATGCTGTCTGTGTGAGTGGACCAATTCAGTTTGTCTGTGATGTGTATGCCGAGGAACTTAAAACTTGCTACCCTCTCCACTACTGTTCCATCGATGTGGATGGGGGGGTGTTCCCTCTGCTGTTTCCTGAAGTCCACAATCATCTCCTTAGTTTTGTTGACGTTGAGTGTGAGGTTATTTTCCTGACACCACACTCCGAGGGCCCTCACCTCCTCCCTGTAGGCCGTCTCGTCGTTGTTGGTAATCAAGCCTACCACTGTTGTGTCGTCCGCAAACTTGATGATTGAGTTGGAGGCGTGCATGGCCACGCAGTCGTGGGTGAACAGGGAGTACAGGAGAGGGCTCAGAACGCACCCTTGTGGGGGCCCCAGTGTTGAGGATCAGCGGGGAGGAGATGTTGTTGCCTACCCTCACCACCTGGGGGCGGCCCGTCAGGAAGTCCAGTACCCAGTTGCACAGGGCGGGGTCGAGACCCAGGGTCTCGAGCTTGATGACGAGCTTGGAGGGTACTATGGTGTTGAATGCCGAGCTGTAGTCGATGAACAGCATTCTCACATAGGTATTCCTCTTGTCCAGATGGGTTAGGGGCAGTGTGCAGTGTGGTTGAGATTGCATCGTCTGTGGACCTATTTGGGCGGTAAGCAAATTGGAGTGGGTCAAGGGTGTCAGGTAGGGTGGAGGTGATATGGTCCTTGACTAGTCTCTCAAAGCACTTCATGATGACGGATGTGAGTGCTACGGGGCGGTAGTCGTTTAGCTCAGTTACCTTAGCTTTCTTGGGAACAGGAACAATGGTGGCCCTCTTGAAGCATGTGGGAACAGCAGACTGGTATAGGGATTGATTGAATATGTCCGTAAACACACCGGCCAGCTGGTCTGCGCATGCTCTGAGGGCGCGGCTGGGGATGCCGTCTGGGCCTGCAGCCTTGCGAGGGTTAACACGTTTAAATGTCTTACTCACTTCGGCTGCAGTGAAGGAGAGACCGCATGTTTCCGTTGCAGGCCGTGTCAGTGGCACTGTATTGTCCTCAAAGCGGGCAAAAAAGTTATTTAGTCTGCCTGGGAGCAAGACATCCTGGTCCGTGACTGGGCTGGGTTTCTTCCTGTAGTCCGTGATTGACTGTAGACCCTGCCACATACCTCTTGTGTCTGAGCCGTTGAATTGAGATTCTACTTTGTCTCTGTACTGGCGCTTAGCTTGTTTGATAGCCTTGCGGAGGGAATAGCTGCACTGTTTGTATTCAGCCATGTTACCAGACACCTTGCCCTGATTAAAAGCAGTGGTTCGTGCCTTCAGTTTCACACGAATGCTGCCATCAATCCACGGTTTCTGGTTAGGGAATGTTTTTAATCGTTGCTATGGGAACGACATCTTCAACGCACGTTCTAATGAACTCGCACACCGTATCAGCGTATTCGTCAATGTTGTTGTCTGACGCAATACGAAACATCTCCCAGTCCACGTGATGGAAGCAGTCTTGGAGTGTGGAGTCAGCTTGGTCGGACCAGCGTTGGACAGACCTCAGCGTGGGAGCTTCTTGTTTTAGTTTCTGTCTGTAGGCAGGGATCAACAAAATGGAGTCGTGGTCAGCTTTTCCGAAAGGGGGGCGGGGCAGGGCCTTATATGCGTCGCGGAAGTTAGAGTAACAATGATCCAGGGTCTTTCCACCCCTGGTTGCGCAATCGATATGCTGATAAAATTTAGGGAGTCTTGTTTTCAGATTAGCCTTGTTAAAATCCCCAGCTACAATGAATGCAGCCTCCGGATAAATCGTTTCCAGTTTGCAGAGAGTTAAATAAAGTTCGTTCAGAGCCATCGATGTGTCTGCTTGGGGGGGGATATATACGGCTGTGATTATAATCGAAGAGAATTCTCTTGGTAGATAATGCGGTCTACATTTGATTGTGAGGAATTCTAAATCAGGTGAACAGAAGGATTTGAGTTCCTGTATGTTTCTTTCATCACACCATGTCACGTTGGCCATAAGACATACGCCCCCCGCCCCTCTTCTTACCAGAAAGATGTTTGTTTCTGTCGGCGCGATGCGTGGAGAAACCCGCTGGCTGCACCGCTTCGGATTGCGTCTCTCCAGTTAGCCATGTTTCCGTGAAGCAGAGAACGTTACAGTCTCTGATGTCCCTCTGGAATGCTACCCTTGCTCGGATTTCATCAACCTTGTTGTCAAGAGACTGGACATTGGCAAGAAGAATGCTAGGGAGTGGTGCACGATGTGCCCGTCTCCGGAGTCTGACCAGAAGACCGCTTCGTTTCCCTCTTTTTCTGAGTCGTTTTTTTTTGGTCGCTGCATGTGATCCACTCGGTTACACTGGTTGTAAGGCAGAACACAGGATCCGCGTCGCGAAAAACATATTCTTGGTCGTACTGATGGTGAGTTGACGCTGATCTTATATTCAGTAGTTCTTGTCGGCTGTATGTAAAGAAACCTAAGATGACCTGGGGTACTAGTGTAAGAAATATCACGTAAAAAAACAAAAAACTGCATAGTTTCCTAGGAACGCGAAGCGAGGCGGCCATCTCTGTCGGCGCCGGAAGAACCTTCTAGCTTAGATTGTAGGACTGCCGGGGTGTTAAGCATATCCCAGTTTAGGTCACCTAACAGAACAAACTCTGAAGCTAGATGGGGGGGCGATCAATTCACAAATGGTGTCCAGGGCACAGCTGGGAGCTGAGGGGGGTCGGTAGCAGGCGGCAACAGTGAGAGACTTATTTCTGGAGAGAGTAATTTTCAAAATTAGTCCAGAGCTGGTGTAATTGAATCAGGTTTGTAGGTCTCCTTGCTCGCACATGCTTTTTCAGTTCTGCCCACATATTTTCTATAGGATTGAGGTCAGAACTTCGTGATGGCCACTCCAATACCTGGTCTTTGTTGTACTTAAGCCATTTTGCAACAACTTTGGAAGTATGCTTGGGGCCATTGTCAATTTGGAAGACCCATTTGCGACCAAGCTTTAACTTCCTGACTGATGTTTTGAGATGTTGCTTCAATATATCCACATAATTTTCCTGCCTCATGATGCCATCTTTTGTGAAGCGCACCAGTCCCTCCTGCAGCAAAGCACCACCACAACACGATGCCGTGCTTCACGTTTGGGATGGTGTTCTTGGCTTGAAGCCTCATCTTTTTCCTCCAAACATAACGATACTACATACTAAACAGTTCTATTTTTTGTTTCATCAGACAAGAGGACATTCTCCAAAAGTGTCGATCTTTGTCCCCACGTGCAGCTGCAAACCGTAGTCTGCTTTTTTTATGGAGGTTTGGAGCAGTGGTTTCTTCTTGAAGAGCAGCCTTTCAGGTTATATCAATATAGGACTCGTTTTACTGTGGATATAGAACTTTTGTACCTGTTTCCCTCCAGCATCTTCACAAGGTCCTTTGCTGTTATTCTGGGATTGATTTGCAATTTTCGCACCAAAGTACGTTCATCTCTAGAGACAGAACACGTCTCCTTCCTGAGCGGCATGACGGCTGCGCGGGTCCCAGGGTGTTTATACTTGCATACTATTGTCTGTACAGATGAACGTGGTACCTTCAGGTGTTTGAAATTGTTCTAAGGAAGAACTAGACTTGTGGTCTACCATTTATTTCGAGGTCACAGCTGATTTTTGATTTTCCATGTCAAGCAAAAGAGGCACTGGAGTTTGGAAGGTAGGCCTTCAGCTACATCCACAGGTACACTTCGAATTGACTCAAATGATGTCAAATAGCCTATCAGAAGCTTCTAGCCATGACATAATTTTCTGAATTTTCCAAGCTGTAAAGGCACAGTCAACTTAGTCTATGTAAACTTCTGACCCACTGAATTGTGATACAGTGAATTATAAGTTCAATTATCTGTCTGTAAACAATTGTTGGAAAAGTGACTTGTGTCATGCACAAAGTAGATGTCCTAACCGACTTGCCAAAACTATAGTTTGTTAACCAGAAATTTGTAGTGGTTGAGGTTCAATAACATTTTGGATTGACTGAAAGCATTGTGTTTGTTCAACAATACAATTAATCCTGAGGAATACAATTTGCCTAATAATTGTGCATGCAGTGTATGTTGATCCAATTAAGAATGGAAATGGAGTGCTACATTACGTTTCTGGAGATAGAAACTCAATGTACTGCATCAATCAATTACACAATTTTTGGGCACTAAATGCTCCTCATAGTGTAATTACGGTGATGAATAAATATTGATATTTTCTATCCTGAATTACATTATCAATGCACTGTGCTACGGATTCATTACAGGCTGGGTATTCAGATAATAGTTCCTTATATGAAGAATAATAAAACATGGATATGATTAAGGACGCAATTATGGGAATCATTTTTGTGTGTGTGTGTGTGTGTGTGTGTGTGTGTGTGTGTGTGTGTGTGTGTGTGTCGTTATGAAAAAGTGGTTTGTCTGAGAGAAGCATTAATGTATGAAACACAATGAAGATAAGTCACAGGTTGAGAAGAGTTTGGAGCACATTGAAACATGCAATTGCTGTATTGTACCACATGAGATATAAATGTACGGTAAAGTGTAGGGATGCATTGCTATTAAAGAAGACAATATTACCTTCAAGTCGTATAAGGAATCAACCACTTTAGAAACACATCCAATGTTACCTATTCTACAGTACATACAAACACCACTGGGATTACATACATTGTTGCGTGTGCCATAGCAATTACAAACTGATTGTTTGATGAATGTGTTGTATTTACTATGTCTCTTTTCAAAGGAACTCCTCTATCGTAAATAACGTGGAAATAATGCATGGGTACTGGGCTCATATTATTGACTTAAATGAAGCCATTAAAGTCCAAACAGAGACAGCTGTCTTCCTGTTGTGTAAAAGGCAGGAGTAACTAGGTTTCCATACAATTGGCGACAGATTTTCATGCGAACATTCTAAAATCTGCATTAAAAACAATATGCACATTACCACCAGAGGGGTGTTTCCATCAAACTGACTTGTTATAAAAGGCTGTGAATGATAATGTAGTGCACATAAAAAAAACACTTGTATATTAATATAAGAATATTAATATAAGAATAATATATTTTTTATGCATCAAGTAATTCATTCGCCTGAAATGACTGGATCGAAACCTGCTTACTGAAAGGTTTCATTTCACACCTTGAGGAACATGGACAGACAAATAACATTATATTGATCCAATGTAATTCCTAGAACAACTTTGAGCAAAGGGATGGAGGGAGGGAGGGGAAGGGAGGGAGGGTGGGTGGGAGGGAGGGATGGAGGGGGAGGAGGGAGGCAGGGAGGGAGGGAGGGAGGGAGGGAGGCAGGGAGGGAGGGAGGCAGGGAGGGAGGGAGGGAGGGAGGGAGGGAGGGAGGGAGGGAGGGAGGGAGGGAGGGAGGGAGGGAGGGAGGGAGGGAGGGAGGGAGGGAGGGAGGGAGGGGTTAGGTGAAGGAGAATGTACCTCTCTACCTCCGACTGTCTGGAGGAAAATGATGTGACAGCCTATAAAAATGAGACTTTCCTCTTGCTTTCCGTAATACATTTTTCCAGCATTTTAGGTGATGCAATAAATAGGACAGCTGAAATGGGAAAAGGAGGCAATGGCTATTTCATCAGTCGGAAATGAGTCTCTCACCTTAAAAGACTCCCGTCACTTCTGCTCCTGATACGCCTGCTACTGCCGTCCTCACAGACCTGTGGCAGCACGTTTGTCATTCACAGTGGACTCAACTTGCCCTATAGATCGGATTTACACACTTCTTCAGATTCCAATTCCAGCAGGCCTCTCTCCTATGGGGTCCTTCACGATTTACCAGGAGATGGCTGGACACTAAGACAGAGGTGATACTGGGCGGGCGAGGAGGTGTTACTGGGTGGGGTCTGGGAGTCTAGTGCTGGTGACTGCATGTCAGGGTTAGGGTCAGGGTCAGTGTCAGGGCCAGGGCCAGTGCCAGGGTCAGGGTCAGGGTCAGGCTCAGGCTCAGGGTTAGGCCAGTTTGTTTCATCATCCTTCCTAACATCTATCTATATTAAATATGGGCAGGAGAATACCACCCTGTATCCCACTGCTAGCTTGCTTCTGAAGCTAAGCAGGGTTGGTCCTGGTCAGTCCCTGGATAGGAGGGCCAGTAGGAGGCACCCTTTCCTCTGGTTTCTAAAAAAATATCCCAACGCCACAGAGCAGTGATTGGGGACATTGCCCTGTGTAGGGTGTTGTCTTTCGGCAGGAATGTTAAACAGGTGTCCTGACTCTCTGTGGTCACTATAGATCCCATGGCACTTATTGAAAGAGTAGGGGTGTTAACCCTGGTGTCCTGGCTAAATTCCCAATCTAGCCTTCGTACCATGATGGTCAACTAATCATCAACAGCTTACAATTGGCTCATTCATCCCCCTTCCTCTCCCCTGTAACTATTCCCCAGGTTGTTGCTGTAAATGAGAATGTATTCTCAGTCAACTTACCGGGTTAAATTTTAAAAAAGACCTTCATTTGTTGAATTACCCTGACTTATACCTCAGGCCATGGCTTAATACCAAAAGTGTGATAAGTTGGTCTGAATAATCATCCCACACTATTGCCTGTGAACTTGATGGACATGATAGGAACGTGGCAGAACTGAGGCCAAGTTTTAGGACTCATCTTGATGCTGTTTCCAATAGGCTCCTCTCTATCATAGAAGGAGTCATCTATCTCAAACACTATTTATCAAGCTAACAGTGATGAAATCTCATACATTGAAAGTCATTTCTGTCCAATTAAACATTGCATTTGCTATCCAAAAACGCATGAACCTATTCCCACCGTAGAGAGAAACACGTTTGAACGGGACGCATGCAGTCAATCATTTATTTTCTTGAGAGGTTATTTCCTATTTTAATTTCACTAGGGCACATTACATTGATGTTGTTTGTCATCCATTTCCATAGTTGTTAGGGGTTTTTCAATGAGGCAATCTTTTTGTTCAAGATTTGATACAGGTGCACTTGGCAACCATTTAAATATCATGGCAGCAACTACTGTATACTTGACACTGATTAATGTTGTTCTCATTCACAACAAAACACTAACTCAGTCACTGAATACATTTACTGTCAGCGAATAAGAGTTATTTCTCATCTCCCACCTCCCAATAGGCTAACACCTGTTTGTACAGGAGTCATGAATTTTTTAGCAATGACAAAGACTAAAATAATGTTTTTAAAGTGAGCTTAATTTTAAGCCGATAGTCATTTTGAGATGCATAGAACCACTGTATAGCCTCCAGGGACTTAGAACAACAACAATCAACTGGCAGACAATGAATGGATAAATTCCCTGTCTGAAATCATGAGGGTCGATGGGTTAACAAACAGATCCTTCCTTTAGCCAAAACCCATCCTCTTCCCTCAGTCAATTAGTGCCAAAGTCCCTGGAGTTGCCCAACCAGACCAGCACAGAGCTGCCTTCTGCCCCTTCTCCACTCAGTCTCCCAGTCCCTTCAGATCAGCACAATATATTGTGTTATGGAAGGTTGCTTCTAGTCACTTGTTTCTACCAACATTGTGGACCGTTGTGAGTAAAGAATGTGAATATTTAGGTGCCAAAAATCCCAAATCAAAAACATTCAATAACTCTAACATAGCACAGTGAAGCTTGGAAGGACATCCCTTTTTTTTTTAAATATGCAATATCCCTGTCATAACTCAAATGTATGATCACTTTTTTTGTTTTTACCTTGACAGCCCAAAGAGATGTAGGGTAATTTCTTAACACTAAATGAATTACAAAATAACACTTAACTTGTATTAAATGATTAAAAGGGATGGGTTATTATATATCCCACTTAGAAATTAAACCCCTGCACAGTGTGTGTGTGTGTGTGTGTGTGTGTGTGTGTGTGTGTGTGTGTGTGTGTGTGTGTGTGTGTGTGTGTGTGTGTGTGTGTGTGTGTGTGTGTGTGTGCGTGCGTGTGTGTTTGGTTTTAAATGAACATTGCAGAAGGGGTGATGCGAGTGCCATGGTTACCAGGATCCAGGCTCTCTAAGACCACATAGAGCATGTCTCAATGAACATCAGGCTCTGGTATTACAGACAGTGTGGACTGTTATTAGCAGCTGTGGTAACTGGATATTTTGGACGCATTAGAAAAGCTATTAGAAGATTCAGGTACGCTCTGCTGGTTGACTGTCGGCAACTGGAGGGAATGATTGGTAATATACAACAGGTATGTGTTGTGGCAATGGAAAGGAGGTCACCGGACAGGATGCTATTATACAGAGCTACAAAGATTTTAAAACCTAACGTATTTACTGTTTTGAAGGAGAATTAGGATGCAGCGGTCAATATTTCTATAAAGTCCATTATGCATTTCAGCTGGAATCAACTGGACCCGTTTGTTTCTCCACTCAGGCCGTCCTCCCACCCTAATGTCCAGTACTCCTCATACTCACTGCCTGCTGCTGCCACCTGACCTGTGTCAGGATGTCACAGTGCAATTTTCCACCCTATAAAGTAGCAATACACTCTAACAAGCTTACCCTCCAGGCTGAAAGTCACAGTGTGGTGTGTTTTTATTGCTTTCTCTCCATTTGAAACTTTCCAATAAACTCAATCTCCCTCCTCTCTCTCTCTCTCTACTTTGCTCTCTAGGCTGTCTGAGAGACATCTAGGGTTGTGTTCACGTGAATTCATCTTAATTGTGTCAGGCTTTGGACTCGGAGGGAGTGGAACGAGAAGCTAATGGCTGACGTCGGATCAGCGTGAGGAAGAGAGCGACCTTCACCGGGAGCGACCTTCAGAGGGCATCGGTCCACAGAGAGGTCTCCCTGATATGTGGAGCAGCACTGTTCAGATTGCTCCACTAATCAGTAGCAGAGCCTCAGGTGATCCTTCAGTACCCCAGCGTCTACTCGACTGTGTCTATGCAAACTACGTGGCTAAATCAGCATTCTAATTTGTGCAACTTGTAGAGAGACAGACACGCTGACATCAACGTTGCTCCTGATTCAATGTCATGTTCAATTTGTTTGGGATTTGTTTGAAGCTGAACAGCTTGTTGGAGGGATATGTGCGCTTCTGACAGTGCTATAGTTGTCTCTTAAGCCGTAACCCAAGTGCTGAGGTCATTGGTCTAACCCTGAGTTAATGCATACAGGATTGAGATTGAATGGGGGAAACACTGGTAAGAGGAGCAATAATGTGCTCATCCATAACTTGCTGGGCGAATATCCCATAATTACAGAACACATTAGAGTCCACAGATACATTAGCATTGATCATTACAGCACAATGCACCTGGTTGAACCACCTGAGCCGACAAATCCCTGGCATAATAAAGCCCATTTAGCTTGACTGGCTAGTTTGCATGAGAGTGATTAGTTTAGTTGTGAATTAACACATCTGTCCCCATATGATGCAAAAGCTATGCTTTCTTGTACATCAGCAATTACCATGAACCAATTTAGGGGCTGTGGATGTGGCAAATTCTTTATATTCCTAGTTCCACAGAACCACAACGACAAACTACTGGCCATAAGCAGACCTTGAAAGTGCTTTAAAAGTCATTTTCAGAAAGTAATAGTTTGAGGTATATACAACCCATTGGGAGGTTTTCTCAGTTGGGATTTAAGAAAACGTAAATGGGGAAATAGTTCGATTTTCAAATGACTTTGGTCACTTAGCAAAGTGATGAGCCATTGCACTGTGCCCTAACGACTTGCTTCCCAAGCTACTACAGGAACAAGCCTGTGGATTTATGGGTGTCGGTGTGTGTGTCAGAGTTGCTGTAAAGACATGTTATGGATAATGTTATGGATTAACATTATCCACAGGTAGGGATGGAAAGAGCAGGGGCAGGAGGGATTCAGGGATGGAAGGAGGGGGTCAGAGGAAAGGGGGAGGGGATTTGGGAGAAAGACACATCCCGAGTGGCGCAGCGGTCTAAGGCACTGCATCGCAGTGCTAGCTGCGTTACTACAGATCCTGGTTCGATACCGGGCTGTGTCACAGCCGGTCGCGACCATGAGGTGACGCACAATTGGCCCAGCGTTGTCCATGTTAGGGACTCTCTAGCGACTCCTGTGGCGGGCCGGGCGTATACATGCTGACACGGTCGCCAGGTGTACGGTGTTTCCTCCGACACATTGGTGCGGCTGGTTAAGCGTGTATTGTGTCAAGAAGCAGTGCGGCTTGGCGGGGTTGTGTTTTGGAGGACGCACGGCTCTCGACCTTCGCCTCTCCTGAGTCTGTACGGGAGTTACAGCGATGGGCCAAGACTGGAACTACCAATTGGATATGATGATGAAAAAGGGGTGAAAAGAAAAGACGCGTCAACATTTAATTTTAATCATGTTGCTGCCATTTCACCAACTAAGCCCTTTCTCTTCAGCAATGTAAACTCAGTCACATTCTGTTGATAGACATTAGATGTGAAGCAAACACTGTTTGATACTACTGGGAAACCTTCCCACAAACCTCCAGCCACCCAGATTTACTCTGCTGTCTCCCATTCTAATTGGCTGCTTCTAAATTCTAAGTGGAACAAAGGTGGTGGGAATCTAACACCAATTAAGAGACAATGAGGACCAGAGGCTTTAGGGAGGCTCACAGGCAGTCAGAAGGACGCCTAAACCAAAGCCCTGCTGGGTGAAATAGTACCATTCCCAGGTCCACAAAACGGCCTGTGTCTGGCACGTGCCAAGGCACATTAGTAGTGATTTAGCTGTGGTGTGCACTGTGTCCCTGGGGAGGGAAACAGAGTGCTGGGGCTCCTGGGAAAAGAGAGGGTGAGGAGGAAGGCAGTGAGAAGGACTAGTGTAAATCTCCACAGCATTTCGGGGGGAAAAGCAGCAAAGAAGCAGACAAACATTACACATCAGCACCATAAATAGTAACTGTAAAAACAGGACCTCCAAGAGCTCTCAGCAAATCAACCCAGAATACTGAGGCAACAAGGGCACCATGTGTCCATGTGTATCAACTTGGATCTCTGGTGTGTTTACCACATGAGGCAATTGAAAGCAAGGTAGGAAATGACAACAATATGTAACCCATACTGATATTTACAACTTTGCAGAGTCATTGAACCTATTCTTTTTCCAGAATGTGTGTGTTATAAGTCCACTGCCATCCTCTTATAAAACAAGCCCTTTTAAAGGTAAGTGCTGCTGTCTGTTAGAAGGCGATATAGAGCTAACTAGGAGCTTGTAAAGGACATTTATGAAGGTGTTATATTGTCTTCCTGTCACGTCCTTACCTTAGTTCCTTTTTTATGTCCCTATTTTAGTTTAGTTTTAGTTTGGTGAGTTGGGGTGGGCATTCTATGTGTTGTTCTATGTATTTCTTTGTTGTTTTTTGTATTTCTGTGTTTGGCCTGGTATGGTTCCCAATCAGAGGCAGCTGTTTATCATTGTCTCTGATTGAGAACCCACATACTTAGGCAGTCTGTTTTCCCACTATGATTTGTTGGTAGTTGTTTTCTGTGTCTGTGTTTCACCATACAGAACTGATTTGATTTTCATTGCTTCACTTTGGTTATTTTGTATTCAGTGTTCTGTTATATTTCATTAAAATGGACACTTACCACGCTGCGTTTTGGTCCGATCTTTCCTACTCCACCACAAATGGACCAAGCAGCGTGGTAACCAGGAGCAGAGGGTTCTGGACTCCTGGACTTGGGAGGAGATATTGGACGGCAAGGGACCCTGGGCACAGGCTGGGGAATATCGCCGCACCAAAGAAGAACTGGAGGCAGCTAAAGCTGAGCGGCGGCGATATGAGGTAAGGCAGCGCAACAGGCACGAGAGGCAGCCCCAAAAAATGTTTGGGAGGGGCACACGGGGAGATTGGCGGAGTCAGGAGATAGACCTGAGCCAACTCCCCCGTGCTTACCGGAAGAAGCGCAGTACTGGTCAGGCACCGTGTTATGCGGTCAAGCGCACGGTGTCGCCAGTACGCGCTCATAGTCCGGTGCGCTATAGGCCAGCCCCCCGCAAGTGCCATGCGAGAGTGGGCATCCAGCCACTCCGGTGCTGCCAGAGCCGCCCATCAGTCCGGCGTTGCCAGAGTCGCCCTTCACTCCCGCCTTTCCGGTGCTGCCGGAGTCTCTCGTCTATTCGGGGCCCACTGCAAGGGTCCCCAGTCCAAGGTCGGCGGCGAGGGTCGCTGCTCCTAAGGCGCACCTAAGTGAGCAAAGACTAAGGTGGAGTGGGGTCCACGTCCCGCGCCAGAGCCGCCATCGTGGACAGATGCCCACCCAGAACCTCCCCTATGGGTTTAGGTTTTGCGGCCGGAGTCCGCACCTTTAATATTTCATTAAAATGGACACTTACCATGCTGCGTTTTGGTCCGATCTTTCATACTCCTCATCAGATGAAGAAGATCGTTACACTTCCATTTGAAGCTTTCATGAAGTTGACAGCTGCAGAGACAAAAGAAGGGAGAGAGAAAGATGGAGAGGCAGGGGTCACCAGACCGTGACTTCAATCGTTAAATCGATGAATAAAACTTCTGCTGAATTAAGTCTGAAAATGACACTGAAGCTTCTCTCCAAAGCTCCTCGCCTTCAGTCGGCAGAGTCGTGAGTGGACGAACTCCAGAAACTGCAGATGTGACCGATTGGCTGATTCCTTATACTTGGCGGCCAAATGGGGCATGCTTAAGCAGGCCTATTGACAAGTAATTTGGGTGAAAACAAATTGGAGTTTCAGGCTGACATTAATAAAGCAAAGTCATGGAGAAAGAGTAAGGGTGGGGTGACAGAGAGAGAGGATGAGGTGTGGGAAGAGAGAGGATGGGGTGTGGGGAGAGAGAGGATGGGGTGTGGGGAGAGAGAGGATGGGGTGTGGGGAAAGAGGGGATGGGGTGTGGGGAGAGAGGATGGGGTGTGGGGAGAGAGAGGATGAGGTGTGGGAAGAGAGGGGATGGGGTGTGGGGAGAGAGAGGATGGGGTGTGGGGAGAGAGATGATGAGGTGTGGGAAGAGAGGGGATGGGGTGTGGGGAGATAGAGGATGGGGTGTGGGGAGAGAGAGGATGAGGTGGGGGAGAGAGAGAATTATGGTGTGATGGGAGAGAGGATGGGGTGGGGGGAGAGAGGATGGGGTGTGGGGAGAGAGAGGATGAGGTGTGGGGAGAAAGGATGAGGTGTGAGGAGAAAGGATGAGGTGGGGGAGAGAATAAGGTGTGGGGAGAGAGGATGAGGTGGAGGGAGAGAGAGGATGTGGTGTGGGGAGAGAGGATGGGGTGGGGGAGAGAGGATGGGGTGTGGGGAAGAGAGGATGGGTTGTGGGGAGAGAGGATGGGGTGAGGGGAGAGAGGATGGGGAGAGGATGGGGTGGGGGAGAGAGGATAGGGTGGGGGAGAGGATGGGGTGGGGGCACACTGAGACTAATTAGATGTGACATCCAAAGCCTGCTATCAATTTATACCCCACACACCACACACAGACTGACCTATAGGAAGGGCAAGGTAGGAGAAAAAAAAAACATACACCTTGTTGACATTGACCCTCTATTACTGTATGCTTGAAAGAGATAAGTACAGTAAGTCAAGGATGACTTAGACAGAGTAGGCCTTAATGGAGAATTTTCCTTTTTTACAACAAAAATCTCTATTTTTGATGTAAATGGCATGTAATGGAAGGGTCCAGACAGTTTTCTTTTGCGATTTCACTTGATTTTGAAAACGTACCCCAAGCAGCGATTCATTTCCTCATCCTCTTTGTGCAGTACGGGGCTCTGGAATAACAAGAACAATGGCTCCAAAAACACCAACTAAGCTCTCAGTATAGTGACGCAGGTCTTTAGAAGTTGTACACATGAAATTCTGTCATTTGGAACTTTATCCGCAACATTTTCATTTTCTTCCATTTTTTCCCCCACACCAGATACACATTTATACATAAGAAAAACAATTTACAGATGCACACAAACAATGACTACTTTTATCTGCCCAGACCTGCATACTCACAACCCCATTCCTAGTGTCTGCATTATTGTTTGCCTGAAATTGTATCAATTTGTTTTTCTCGGTCGCCCATGCTATTTCAATATTTACATAATAAATCATTCGATTTTCCCATTGTATTAATGATGGCGGATTGATATCCAAGTTTTTAGTATACATTTTTTTTCAAGATGAGTTATATTCCATTTGGTTGCGACTCAAGTAATACCTCTCCATCCATTCTAGCAACAGGCTACACTGAGAATGGAACAGCTGGATAAGGGAAACAGCTTGAGTGCACAAAATGGAATATAACATTGCAAATAAAGTTTGGGATGACACAATTTAATGTGTACAACATTGTCATGACGTTGCCCTCTTTGAATACAGCGAGCACCATCCCCCGCTCTCTGCTTCTACAACCAGACTGCTGTGGTCAGAGGTCGTAAATTCCTCAGAAGACCCTGCCTCATGGCCACACAGTAATAGAGATAGGGTAAACTTTCACAGAGGACAAAGGAAATCCTTCCACCTCACAGAACTTGAGGTACAAACAAATTTCATGTTCCAGAGAAAGTGTAAAAGATCAGTGAAGCATCCAGCTACAAACTGGTCCGTTTGTCACAACTTGGGAAGCTCAAGAGAGACAGTGTGGCCACATTACCATAACGTTGTTTATATAATAGCCACAGATATGAGGTTTACATCTAATTGTTGTATTAGATGAATGAGTGAGTATGATACTGTTTGTATAATGGTGTAATATGATTGTGGACTGTTTAATGAGGAAAATACAATTCCCAATTGGATTTGAACTAAATCAGAGGACCGCCCCTGAGCCCAGTTAGGGTCAGACATCCTGGGACAGCCCTTTTCTGCCATTCCGAATAAAACCCAACTTTGAGAACTTATCGTCAGACCAAGCTTACCTCAATTATGAGATGGCTGAAGGTTGTAGAATCTTTTAACCATACCACGTGGTTAAACTCTTAGACTATCGATACCGACAGAATAAGAACAAGTCTTTGATACTAATTACTAGTCCGTAGTTAGTAATTCGGTAGCATTGAACGTGAAGAACGACAACCGCCGAAACATCCTTTCTATAACGAATGTCTATCCCCTTTAACCAAGACAGAGAGAGAGCGGGAGAGAAACGGACAATTCTACAAAATAATGACTTTTCACCAGCGATCAAGACGACACACTGAGCGTAAATATATATATTGATTGCAATTGTTCCCGGATGGGTGAGCATTCATGTGTAAAGGATTAGCATTTCAATTGTTAGAATTATTAACTCTGTAGTGACTTCTTAGTCGACCCCCACTCCCCTTTTGTCAAACAAGCCGCCATGCCGGTTCAGCCCACTAGGCACATTTTATCATTTCATGTAACCATATTTACTCTTTATTTATGCATTTCTGTGAATTACTTAGTTAGTAATAAATAAAGTACTTAAGACAATTGATGTATGGATGACTCATAGTGAAGACTGGGTTTGTGCAGATAACCAACAATTTACGATGGTTGGAATGAGACTAACGTGAGGTAAAATAAATAAATCATTAATCAGAAGACTATTTGATCAGATATGAAAAGATCTGAAAGGTTATATTGGGAAATTATAACTTTGTAATCTGAATACTTTCCTTGGTGCCCCAACTTCCTAGTTAATTACAGTTACATGATTATTCAGTTTAATTGAGTAACTAATTTCAGAGAATCTTTGATAAAAACGAAGTCTTTAGTTTAATGATAGTTTAACGACAACATCTAAAGACCTACATCACTATACTGAAGGAGTTTCAGATTCTAAAAGGATGTATTTGGGTGTTTTTGGAGCGTATGCTCATGCTTTTCCAGAGTACTGCACAACGTACTGCACAACGAGGATGAGGAAGTGAATTGATGGTTGGGGTAAGTTTTTCAAAAACAAGCAAAATCCCATCAAAAATAGAGATTTGGTTGAAAAAGCAAACTTCTCCTTTAACAACACCTTGCTGAATGCAATTAAGGCTGGCCATTATATAATGTAGTGGGTTGACATAAATTGAACCCTGGCCTGTTTTATGGGGCCTCCGCGTCATCAATGCTCTCACATTTCAACAGGACATCACAGGGAAGTGCTTTGGGGAATGTAAATGAAGAGGGTTCCTGCAATTGGTCAAAGGCAGATATCACTGTGGCGACAGCCTCACAATGAATTTAGACTTTCAGCCATTTACTCTGCCTAACAATGGGAAGGCGATGTCCCCAGTGGAATGCAATTAAGACCCTCTCATCACTGAATCCCCTCCTCCTTAACCCACACCTCTCCTCCCTGTAAAGAAGGTAGTAAGACAGCAATGTGGATGGTATGTGGATGGTATTTCACTGTGCCTGTCTCACTATATTGACTAATAAACCCCAACATTCAGTAGTAAATCCTAACATTTGAATGCCCATTTTCGGTGTATAAAACCGCTTTTTGGAGAAAAGATTAGACCTTTAAAACATTTTCTATATGTTCTGTGAAGTGTATTTCAATGAGGGCTGTTGTTGCCTCCTCGATAAGAGGATAAAGATGAAGAATGACCTTGACCCGTACCCCACTCCCCACTCTGCTCTCTATCTCTCTTCCCCCTCTCTGCCTCTTCTCTCTCTCTGGCTTAATGACAGGGGGATGAAGTGGCGAGCGAGGAATTCTTTGTGAGCTTTTGCCCTGCACCGCCCTGGCTGCAGAACACTGTGTGACTGCAGACTGCTGCGTGATAGTGTCACTGCACATCTGCCCAGCTGGCCATACCTCCAGCTTGGTAGTCGAGAAGGAGGAGGAGGAAGAGGAGGAGGGACAGGGCCGATACGGGACAGATGGCTTCAGAGGAATGGGCAGCAGTACAGTATGCCGTCAATTCATTTGCAATGGAACCCAAATCCCAACTGGTGCCTCCATAAAATTTCAAAGGCAAAGGAACAGATTGAACCCTGAACGTGTATGGAAATCCTGAAATTAGGGTTTAATTGGGAGGTACAAATCTTACCTAATTTAATCATATAGGGCTGAGATAACATAATAGTAATGAACGATTCACCAAAATGTCAGTTTAATTTTGGGGGGTTATTAATAACTTTTCATGTTCAAAACTGTGCACTCTCCTCAAACAATAGCATGGTTTTCTTTCACTGTAATAGCTACTGTAAATTGGACAGTGCAGTTAAATTAACAAGAATTTAAGCTTTCTGAAAATATCTGATATTTCCTTGGAAATGTTCTTGTTACTTACAACCTCATGCTAATCTCATTAGCCTACGTTAGCTCAACCATCCCGTGGTAGGGACACCGATATCGAAGAACTAATTGACTGACGGTCGGTTCAATGACTTGAATTCGATTTAGTTAGGGTTTTTTGTGAGCTCAACACACCGTTTCTAGAAAGAAATCAAATCGTTCACTTGAGAAATTAAGTCAAGAACTATGTGGGACGCTGGGCTAATTGGAAGTTGTAGTTTTTATTCGGCAAATATTCAACCTAGTTCAGTGCAGAAACATGGTAATTAACCACAATGACAATAATCTATTGCACCTGTTCCTTCCAGCCACGGACAGAGGCGTATCCAGTGTTGCCAACTTAGCGACTTTGTCGCTATATTTACCGAGTATTCAGACCCCTCTAGCGACACATTTTCAAAAAAGCGACTAGCGACAAGTCTAGCGACTTTTTCTGGTGTTAGGTAGGCAATCATTTGAGAAACCAAGGCTGTCGAGTCTGCCGATGAGGATGTGGTGATTGACAGAGTCGAAAGCCTTGGCCAGATCAATGAATACGGCTGCACAGTAATGTTTCTTATCGATGGCGGTTAAGATATCTTTTAGGACCTTGAGCGTGGCTGAGGTGCACCCATGACCAGCTCTGAAACCAGATTGCATAGCAGAGTAGGTATGGTCGGTAATCTGTCTGTACTGGGCCGTACACACTAGCGTCTGTAGTGCCTTGCGGTCAGAGGTCGAGCACTTGCCATACCAGGCGGTGATGCAACCAGTCAGGATGCTCTTGATGTTGCAGCTGGTAGAACTTTTTGAGGATGCATACCTCGTAGGTGTTCCTTTTGTCGAGGTGGGAAAGGGCAGTGTGGAGTGCAATAGAGATTGCATCATCTGTGGATCTGTTGGGGCGGTATGCAAATTGGAGTGGGTCTAGGGTTTCTGGGATAATGGTGTTGACGTGAGCCATGACCAGCCTTTCAAAGCACTTCATGGCTACAGACCTGAGTGCTACGGGTTGGTAGTCATTTAGACAGGTGACAGGGTTGGTAGTCATTTAGACATCTTGGTGTTCTTGGACATAGGGACTATGGTGGTCTGCTTGAAACATGTTGGTATTACAGACTCGGTCAGGGACATGTTGAAAATGTCAGTGAAGACACTTGCCAGTTGGTCAGCGCATGCTCAGAACACACGTCCTAATAATCCGTCAGGCCCTGTGGCCTTGTGAATGTTGACCTGTTTAAAGGTCTTACTCACATCGGCTATGGAGAGAGTGATCATACCGTTGTCTGGAACATCTGATGCTCTCATGTATGCTTCAGTGTTGCTTGCCTCGAAGTGAGCATAGAAGTCATTCAGCTCGTCTGGTAGGCTCGTGTCACTGGGCTGCTTGCGGCTTCCCTTTGTAGTCTGTAATAGTTTGCAAGCCCTGCCACATCTGACGAGCGTCGGAGCCGGTATTGGGCTTTGCTTGTTTGATGGTTCGTCGGAGGGCATTGGGGGATTTCTTATATTAGCCCAACGCTCTTATCCGCTAGGCTACATGCCGCAGATAGAGACAGTTTGTGAGGTAGCTCTACTTGATTGACAGTTGGGGTTAGTTGGTAATAAGCAGTCTTGACAGTATGAACTAGTGAAATTATTTTGTAAGCCAACTAGGTACGACTACTAGCTTAGCTAAATAGGATGACTCATTCAATGGGGAGCACAATGGCTGGCTGGCTGATACTACCTGAGCAGAGATTTGATGATGACTTCAAGGAAAAATAATCAAATCAAATCAAATCAAATTTTATTTGTCACATACACATGGTTAGCAGATGTTAATGCGAGTGTAGCGAAATGCTTGTGCTTCTAGTTCCGACAATGCAGTAATAACCAACAAGTAATCTAACTAACAATTCCAAAACTACTGTCTTATACACAGTGTAAGGGGATAAAGAACATGTACATAAGGATATATGAATGAGTGATGGTACAGAGCAGCATAGGCAAGATACAGTAGCTGATAATCATAAAATAAGTAATGTGAATACATTATGGTTAATAAGTGATAAGCAGTAATGGATATTTACTAGCATCATGGGGCTCTTATTAATTGTTTTATTTGGTTTTGTTACAGAATTCATAATGCATTTAACATTTTAAAAATGATAAGAATCGTGATTTATATTTTATAAATCAAAGCAAAACCGAACCAACCTCAAAAAGCACTAATCGCTCAGCACTATATTGTAAATTAAAGACACTTTCAACAAAAATCAACGTAATTAACAACTGTGTAAAATAAAGGTTGTCTAAATGCAGGTGTCCTTGTCACGAATGTGATAGAGATCTTGTGAATCAATACTAGCCCATTCAGCACATGCAGGCAGGGCCCGGGTCCCAGACACAGAGGACTATTCACAAGATGGATGCATAGAGGACTGTAGGAAAGTCAAACTGCGCTGTGAGACAGATGAGCTAAATGACCTCCCTGTTCTTTATCACACCCCTACAGTAAACATGAAGACACACACGATCAATGTCACACTTTGACACACATGTAGTGCACAACACATCTCACATTCATACAACATGAACATGTTCACAAATGCTGAAACAAAGTGTTTTATCTCTGTCCCTAAACATAAATACAGTTGATATACATACACTCTAGTTGACACAGTCTAGTATACACACACTCTAGTTGATATACACTCTAGTTGATACACACTCTAGTAGACACACACTATAGTAGACACACACTCTAGTTGACACACACTCTAGTTAATACACATTCTAGTAGACACAATATAGTAGACACACACTCTAGTTGACACACACTCTAGTTGACACACACTCTAGTTGATACACATTATAGTAGACACAATCTAGTAAACACACACTCTAGTTGATACACATTCTAGTAGACACAATCTAGTAGACACACATACAAACACATTCTAGTTGAAATACACTCTAGTTGATACACACTAGTTGAAACACTCTAGTTGAAACACATTCTAGTTGATACACACTAGTTGATACACTCTAGTTGACACACTCTAGGAGACACACACTCTAGTTGATATACACTCTAGTAGACACACACTTAGTTGATACACACTAGTTGATACACATTCTAGTTGACACATTCTAGTTGATACACACTCTAGTTGATACACACTGTAGTTGATACACATTCTAGTTGATACACACTCTAGTTGATACAAACTCTATTTGAAACACACTCTAGGAGACACACACTTTAGTTGATATACACTCTAGTAGACACACACTAGTTGATACACACTCTAGTTTACACATTCTAGTTGATACACACTCTAGTTGATACACACTAGATGAAACACACTCTAGTTGATACACACTCTAGTTGACACATTCTAGTTGATACACACTCTAGTTGATACACACTAGATGAAACACATTCTAGTTGATACACACTCTAATTGATACACTCCAGATGAAACACACTCTAGTTGATACACACTGTAGTTGATACACACTCTAGTTGATACACACTCTAGTTGATACACTCCAGATGAAACACACTCTAGTTGATACACACTGTAGTTGATACACATTCTAGTTGATACACACTCTAGTTGATACAAACTCTATTTGAAACACACTCTAGGAGACACACACTTTAGTTGATATACACTCTAGTAGACACACACTAGTTGATACACACTCTAGTTGACACATTCTAGTTGATACACACTCTAGTTGATACACACTAGATGAAACACACTCTAGTTGATACACACTCTAGTTGATACACATTCTAGTTGACACATTCTAGTTGATACACACTCTAGTTGATACACACTGTAGTTGATATACATTCTAGTTGATACACACTCTAGTTGATACAAACTCTATTTGATACACACTCTAGGAGACACACACATTAGTTGATATACAATCTAGTAGACACACACTAGATGAAACACATTCTAGTTGATACACACTCTAGTTGATACACTCTAGATGAAACACACTCTAGCCCAGTCACGGACCAGGATGTCTTGCTCCCAGGCAGACTAAATAACTTTTTGCCCGCTTTGAGGACAATACAGTGCCACTGACACGGCCTGCAACGAAAACATGCGGACTCTCCTTCACTGCAGCCGAGGTGAGTAAAACATTTAAACGTGTTAACCCTCGCAAGGCTGCAGGCCCAGACGGCATCCCCAGCCGCGCCCTCAGAGCATGCGCAGACCAGCTGGCCGGTGTGTTCACGGACATATTCAATCAATCCCTATACCAGTCTGCTGTTCCCACATCCTTCAAGAGGGCCACCATTGTTCCTGTTCCCAAGAAAGCTATGGTAACTGAGCTAAACGACTACCGCCCCGTAGCACTCACTTCCGTCATCATGAAGTGCTTTGAGAGACTAGTCAAGGACCATATCACCTCCACCCTACCTGACACCCTAGACCCACTCCAATTTGCTTACCGCCCAAATAGGTCCACAGACGATGCAATCTCAACCACACTGCATACTGCCCTAACCCATCTGGACAAGAGGAATACCTATGTGTGTCATGTATTGTCATATTATGTCTTGTTCCTGTTCTTTCTCTTCACTCCGTTTCCCTCTGCTGGTCGTATTAGGTTACCTTCTCTTCCTCTCCTTCCCCCAGCTGTTCCTCATCTTCTCTAACTACCTCGTTCACTCTTTTCCCACCTGTTCCCTTTTTCCCTCTGATTAGGTCTCTATTTCTCTCTCTGTTCCTGCTTCTTTCTTTGTCAGATTCTCGTTTGAGTTTCTCATGCCAGAACCAAACTATCGTCTTGTTTGCTTCACCCTTGTCCCATCCTGTCGGAATCTGCCTGTTCTTCTGATGCTACGTGTGATCAGGTACCTCTGTCCGCTACGACCCGCGCCTACCCAGAGAGACCAGCAGTCTGTCGCCGCAACCCAGCTATTCTCCTCTGCTGCTAAGAAGGGGACTCTTTTGTAAATATCAGAAGGACTTTCTGTTTCATTTGTCGCCCTCTCTGAGGGTTGTCTATTTTGCCATTTTCTACATCTGAAGAGGATCTATGTCTTCCCTGTGTTTTTACATTAAAGGACTCTGTTTTTGTTAAACCGCTTTTGGGTCCTCACTCAAGTTCACAACAGAAGAATCTGACCAAGAATGGACCCAGCGATTTCGGATCCTTTCCACTCAGCCGTCGAGATCCAGGGAGCGATGCTAGGCAGACACGAGCAGGAATTGTCTGTTGCTCGACATGCCGTTGAGACCCTGACCGCCCATGTCTCCGACCTCACAAGACAGGTTCACCATCTCCGCCTCGATCCACCGGCCACTTCCAGGGCTTCCGAATCTCCGGAGCCCAGAATCAATAACCCGCCATGTTACTCTGGGAGGCCACTGAATGCCGCTCGTTCCTCACCCAGTGTGATATTGTGTTTTCTCTCCAGCCCAACACTTACTCCAGGAGCACAGCTCGTATCGCCTACGTCATATCTCTCCTTACTGGACGGGCTCGTGAGTGGGGCACGGCTATCTGGGAGGCGAGGGCTGAGTGTACTAACCAGTATCAGGACTTTAAGGAGGAGATGATACAGGTTTTTGATCGTTCTGTTTTTGGGGAGGAAGCTTCCAGGGTCCTGGCTTCCCTATGTCAAGGTAATCGATCCATAACAGATTACTCTATTGAGTTTCGCACTCTTGCTGCCTCCAGTGACTGGAACGAGCCAGCTTTGCTCGCTCGTTTTCTGGAGGGTCTCCGCGCTGAGGTAAAGGATGAGATTCTCTCCCGGGAGGTTCCCTCCAGCGTGGATTCCTTGATTGAACTCGCTATTCGCATAGAGCGACGGGTTGATCTTCGTCACCGAGCTCGGGGAAAGGAGCTCGCGTTCTCCGTTGCCCCCTCTCCGCATCACTACCATCTTCCTCCGCCGGCTCGGGTGCTGAGCCTATGCAGCTGGGGGTATCCGCATCTCGACTAAGGAGAGGGAACGGAGAATCACCAACCGCCTCTGTCTCTATTGCGGTTCCGCTGGTCATTTTGTCACTTCATGTCCAGTAAAAGCCAGAGCTCATCAGTAAGAGGAGGGCTACTGGTGAGCGCTACTACTCTGGTCTCTCCTTCAAGATCCTGCACTACCTTGTCGGCCCATCTACGCTGGACCGGTTCGTCAGCTTCCTGCAGCGCCTTGATAGACTCTGGGGCGGAGGGCTGCTTTATGGACGAGACCTGGGCTCGGGAACATGACATTCCTCTCAGACAGTTAAAGGAGCCCACGGCCTTGTTCGCTCTGGATGGGAGTCCTCTCCCCGGGATTCAGCGTGAAACGCTACCTTTAACCCTCACTGTCTCTGGTAATCATAGCGAAACCATTTATTTTTAAATTTTTTGTTCACCTTTTACACCTGTTGTTTTGGGTCATCCCTGGCTAGTTTGTCATAATCCTTCTATTAATTGGTCTAGTAATTCTATCCTCTCCTGGAACGTCTCTTGTCATGTGAAATGTTTAATGTCTGCTATCCCTCCTGTTTCCTCTGTCTCTTCTTCACAGGAGGAGCCTGGTGATTTGACGAGGGTGCCGGAGGAATATCACGATCTGCGCACGGTGTTCAGTCGGTCCAGGGCCACCTCTCTTCCTCCGCACCGGTCGTATGATTGTAGTATTGATCTCCTTCCAGGAACCACCCCCCGGGGTAGACTATACTCTCTGTCGGCTCCCGAACGTAAGGCTCTCGAAGATTATTTGTCTGTAGCTCTCGACGCCGGTACCATAGTCCCCTCCTCCTCTCCCGCCGGAGCGGGGGTTTTTTTTGTTAAGAAGAAGGACGGGTCCCTGCGCCCCTGCATAGATTATCGAGGGCTGAATGACATAACAGTTAAGAATCGTTATCCGCTTCCTCTTATGTCTTCAGCCTTCGAGATCCTGCAGGGAGCCAGGTTTTTCACTAAGTTGGACCTTCGTAACGCTTACCATCTCGTGCGCGTCAGGGAGGGGGACGAGTGGAAAACGGCGTTTAACACTCCGTTAGGGCACTTTGAATACCGGGTTCTTCCTTTCGGCCTCGCAAACGCTCCAGCTGTCTTTCAGGCATTAGTAAATGACGTCCTGAGAGACATGCTGAACATCTTTGTTTTCGTCTACCTTGACGATATCCTGATTAGGGTTGTCTATTTTGCCATTTTTCTACATCTGAAGAGGATCTATGTCTTCCCTGTGTTTTTACATTAAAGGACTCTGTTTTTGTTAAACCGCTTTTGGGTCCTCACTCAAGTTCACAACAATGTGAGAATGCTGTTCATCGACTACAGCTCTACAACACCATAGTACCCTCCAAGCTCGTCATCAAGCTCGAGACCCTGGGTCTCGACCCCGCCCTGTGCAACTGGGTACTGGACTTCCTGACGGGCCGCCCCCAGGTGGTGAGGGTAGGCAACAACATCTCCACCCCGCTGATCCTCAACACTGGGGCCCCACAAGGGTGCGTTCTGAGCCCTCTCCTGTACTCCCTGTTCACCCACGACTGCGTGGCCACGCACGCCTCCAACTCAATCATCAAGTTTGCGGACGACACAACAGTGGTAGGCTTGATTACCAACAACGACGAGACGGCCTACAGGGAGGAGGTGAGGGCCCTCGGAGTGTGGTGTCAGGATAATAACCTCACACTCAACGTCAACAAAACTAAGGAGATGATTGTGGACTTCAGGAAACAGCAGAGGGAGCACCCCCCTATCCACATCGATGGAACAGTAGTGGAGAGGGTAGTAAGTTTTAAGTTCCTCGGCATACACATCACAGACAAACTGAATCGGTCCACTCACACAGACAGCATCGTGAAGAAGGCGCAGCAGCGCCTCTTCAACTTCAGGAGGCTGAAGAAATTCGGCTTGTCACCAAAAGCACTCACAAACTTCTACAGATGCACAATCGAGAGCATCCTGGCGGGCTGTATCACCGCCTGGTACGGCAACTGCTCCGCCCACAACCGTAAGGCTCTCCAGAGGGTAGTGAGGTCTGCACAACGCATCACCGGGGGCAAACTACCTGCCCTCCAGGACACCTACACCACCCGATGTTACAGGAAGGCCATAAAGATCATCAAGGACAACAACCACCCGAGCCACTGCCTGTTCACCCCGCTATCATCCAGAGGGCGAGGTCAGTACAGGTGCATCAAAGCTGGGACCGAGAGACTGAAAAACAGCTTCTATCTCAAGGCCATCAGACTGTTAAACAGCCACCACTAACATTGAGTGGCTGCTGCCAACACACTGACTCAACTCCAGCCACTTTAAAAATGGGAATTGATGGGAAATGATGTAAAATATATCACTAGCCACTTTAAACAATGCTACCTAATATAATGTTTACATACCCTACATTATTCATCTCATATGTATACGTATATACTGTACTCTATATCATCTACTGCATCCTTATGTAATACATGTATAACTAGCCACTTTAACTATGCCACTTTGTTTACATACTCATCTCATATGTATATACTGTACTCGATACCATCTACTGTATCTTGCCTAAGCTGCTCTGTACCATCACTCATTCATATATCTTTATGTACATATTCTTTATCCCCTTACACTGTGTATAAGACAGTAGTTTTTTTTTTTGGAATTGTTAGTTAGATTACTTGTTGGATTATTACTGCATTGTCGGAACTAGAAGCACAAGCATTTCGCTACACTCGCATTAACATCTGCTAACCATGTGTATGTGACAAATAAAATTGGATTTGATTTGATTTGATTTAGTTGATACACACTAGTTGATATACACTCTAGTAGACACACACTCTAGTTGATACTCTCTAGTTGGTACACACTCTTGTTGATACACACTAGTTGACACACTCTAGATGAAACACACTCTAGTTGATACATACTCTAGTTGATACACATTCTAGTTGATACACTAGTTGAAACACACGCTAGTTGATACACATTCACATTCTAGTTGATACACTCTAGTTGATACACATTCTAGTTGAAACACACTCTAGTTGATACTCACTCTAGTTGATACACATTCTAGTTGAAACACACTCTAGTTGATACTCACTCTGGTTGAAACACACTAGATGAAACACATTCTAGTTGATACACACACTCGATGAAACACACTCTAGTTGATACACACTCTAGTTGATACACACTAGTTGATACACTCTAGTTGACACACACTCTAGGAGACACACACACTAGTTGATATACACTCTAGTTGATACACATTCTAGTTGAAACACACTCTAGTTGATACTCACTCTGGTTGAAACACACTAGATGAAACACATTCTAGTTAATACACACACTTGATGAAACACACTCTAGTTGATTCTCACTCTAGTTGAAACAAACTCTAGTTTATACACACTCTAGTTGATACGCATTCTAGTAGACACAATCTAGTAGACACACATACAAACACATTCTAGTTGAAATACACTCTAGTTGATACACAGTAGTTGAAACACTCTAGTTGAAACACATTCTAGTTGATACACACTCTAGTTGCTACACACTAGTTGATACACTCTAGGTGACCCACACTCTAGGAGTCACACACTCTAGTTGATAAACACTCTAGTAGACACACACTAGTTGATACACACACTAGTTGATACACACTCTAGTTGATACACATTCTAGTAGACACAATCTAGTAGACACACATACAAACACATTCTAGTTGAAATACTCTCAAGTTGATACACACTAGTTGATACACTCTAGTTGACACACACTCTAGGAGACACACACTCTAGTTGATAAACACTCTAGTAGACACACACTAGTTGATACACACACTAGTTGATACACACTCTAGTTGATACACATTCTAGTTGACACATTCTAGTTGATACACACTCTAGTTGATACACACTGTAGTTGATACACATTCTAGTTGATACACACTCTAGTTGATACAAACTCTAGTAGACACACACTGTAGTTGATACACACTCTAGTTGATACAAACTCTATTTGATACACACTCTAGTTGACACATTCTAGTTGATACACACTCTAGTTGATACACACTCTAGTTGATACACACTCTAGTTGATACACACTCTAGTTGATACACACTCTAGTTGATACACACTCTAGTTGATACACACTCTAGTTGATACACACTCTAGTTGATACACACTCTAGTAGACACACACTCTAGTTGATACACACTCTAGTTGATACAAACTCTATTTGATACACACTCTAGTTGACACATTCTAGTTGATACACACTCTAGTTGATACACACTAGATGAAACACATTCTAGTTGACACACACTCTAGTTGATATACACTCTAGTTGATGCACTCTAGTAGACACACACTCTAGTTGATACTCACTCTAGTTGATATACACTCTAGTTGATGCACTCTAGTAGACACACACTCTAGTTGATATACACTCTAGTTGATGCACTCTAGTAGACACACACTCTAGTTGACACACACTCTAGTTGATATACACTCTAGTTGATGCACTCTAGTAGACACACACTCTAGTTGACACACACTCTAGTTGATATACACTCTAGTTGATGCACTCTAGTAGACACACACTCTAGTTGATACTCTCTAGTTGATACACACTCTTGTTGATACACACTAGTTGACACACATTCGATGAAAGACACTCTAGTTGATACACACTCTAGTTGATACACACTCTAGTTGATACACACTCTAGTTGATACACACTCTAGTTGAAACAAACTCTAGTTGATACACACTCTAGTTGATACACACTCTTGTTGATACACACTAGTTGACACACATTCGATGAAAGACACTCTAGTTGATACACACTCTAGTTGATACACACTCTTGTTGATACACACTAGTTGACACACATTCGATGAAAGACACTCTAGTTGATACACACTCTAGTAGACACACACTAGTTGATACACACACTAGTTGATACACACTCTAGTTGATACACATTCTAGTAGACACAATCTAGTAGACACACATACAAACACATTCTAGTTGAAATACTCTCAAGTTGATACACACTAGTTGATACACTCTAGTTGACACACACTCTAGGAGACACACACTCTAGTTGATAAACACTCTAGTAGACACACACTAGTTGATACACACACTAGTTGATACACACTCTAGTTGATACACATTCTAGTTGACACATTCTAGTTGATACACACTCTAGTTGATACACACTGTAGTTGATACACATTCTAGTTGATACACACTCTAGTTGATACAAACTCTAGTAGACACACACTGTAGTTGATACACACTCTAGTTGATACAAACTCTATTTGATACACACTCTAGTTGACACATTCTAGTTGATACACACTCTAGTTGATACACACTCTAGTTGATACACACTCTAGTTGATACACACTCTAGTTGATACACACTCTAGTTGATACACACTCTAGTTGATACACACTCTAGTTGATACACACTCTAGTTGATACACACTCTAGTAGACACACACTCTAGTTGATACACACTCTAGTTGATACAAACTCTATTTGATACACACTCTAGTTGACACATTCTAGTTGATACACACTCTAGTTGATACACACTAGATGAAACACATTCTAGTTGACACACACTCTAGTTGATATACACTCTAGTTGATGCACTCTAGTAGACACACACTCTAGTTGATACTCACTCTAGTTGATATACACTCTAGTTGATGCACTCTAGTAGACACACACTCTAGTTGATATACACTCTAGTTGATGCACTCTAGTAGACACACACTCTAGTTGACACACACTCTAGTTGATATACACTCTAGTTGATGCACTCTAGTAGACACACACTCTAGTTGACACACACTCTAGTTGATATACACTCTAGTTGATGCACTCTAGTAGACACACACTCTAGTTGATACTCTCTAGTTGATACACACTCTTGTTGATACACACTAGTTGACACACATTCGATGAAAGACACTCTAGTTGATACACACTCTAGTTGATACACACTCTAGTTGATACACACTCTAGTTGATACACACTCTAGTTGAAACAAACTCTAGTTGATACACACTCTAGTTGATACACACTCTTGTTGATACACACTAGTTGACACACATTCGATGAAAGACACTCTAGTTGATACACACTCTAGTTGATACACACTCTAGTAGACACACACTCTAGTTGATACTCTCTAGTTGATACACACTCTTGTTGATACACACTAGTTGACACACATTCGATGAAAGACACTCTAGTTGATACACACTCTAGTTGATACACACTCTAGTTGATACTCACTCTAGTTGAAACAAACTCTAGTTGATACACACTCTAGTTGATACACACTCTTGTTGATACACACTAGTTGACACACATTCGATGAAAGACACTCTAGTTGATACACACTCTAGTTGATACACACTCTAGTTGATACTCACTCTAGTTGAAACACTCTAGTTGATACACACTCTAGTTGATACACACTCTAGTTGATACTCACTCTAGTTGAAACAAACTCTAGTTGATACACACTCTAGTTGATACTCACTCTAGTTGAAACAAACTCTAGTTGATACACACTCTAGTTGATACACACTCTAGTTGATACTCACTCTAGTTGAAACAAACTCTAGTTTATACACACTCTAGTTGATACACATTCTAGTAGACACAATCTAGTAGACACACATACAACCACATTCTAGTTGAAATACACTCTAGTTGATACACAGTAGTTGAAACACTCCAGATGAAACACATTCTAGTTGATACACTAGTTGAAACACACGCTAGTTGATACACATTCACATTCTAGTTGATACACACTCTAGTTGAAACACTCAAGATGAAACACATTCTAGTTGATACACACACTCGATGAAACACACTCTAGTTGATACTCACTCTAGTTGAAACAAACTCGAGTTGATACACACTCTAGTTGATACACACTCTAGTAGACACACACTCTAGTTGAAACACACTCTAGTTGATACTCACTCTAGTTGAAACACTCAAGATGAAACACATTCTAGTTGATACACACACTCGATGAAACACACTCTAGTTGATACTCACTCTAGTTGAAACAAACTCGAGTTGATACACACTCTAGTTGATACACACTCTAGTAGACACACACTCTAGTTGATACACACTCTAGTTGATACAAACTCTATTTGATACACACTCTAGTTGACACATTCTAGTTGATACACACTCTATTTGATACACACTAGATGAAACACATTCTAGTTGACACACACTCTAGTTGATATACACTCTAGTTGATGCACTCTAGTAGACACACACTCTAGTTGATACTCACTCTAGTTGATATACACTCTAGTTGATGCACTCTAGTAGACACACACTCTAGTTGATATACACTCTAGTTGATGCACTCTAGTAGACACACACTCTAGTTGACACACACTCTAGTTGATATACACTCTAGTTGATGCACTCTAGTAGACACACACTCTAGTTGACACACACTCTAGTTGATATACACTCTAGTTGATGCACTCTAGTAGACACACACTCTAGTTGATACTCTCTAGTTGATACACACTCTTGTTGATACACACTAGTTGACACACATTCGATGAAAGACACTCTAGTTGATACACACTCTAGTTGATACACACTCTAGTTGATACACACTCTAGTTGACACACATTCGATGAAAGACACTCTAGTTGATACACACTCTAGTTGATACACACTCTAGTTGATACTCACTCTAGTTGAAACAAACTCTAGTTGATACACACTCTAGTTGATACACACTCTTGTTGATACACACTAGTTGACACACATTCGATGAAAGACACTCTAGTTGATACACACTCTAGTTGATACACACTCTAGTTGATACTCACTCTAGTTGAAACAAACTCTAGTTGATACACACTCTAGTTGATACACACTCTAGTTGATACTCACTCTAGTTGAAACAAACTCTAGTTGATACACACTCTAGTTGATACTCACTCTAGTTGAAACAAACTCTAGTTGATACACACTCTAGTTGATACACACTCTAGTTGATACTCACTCTAGTTGAAACAAACTCTAGTTTATACACACTCTAGTTGATACACATTCTAGTAGACACAATCTAGTAGACACACATACAACCACATTCTAGTTGAAATACACTCTAGTTGATACACAGTAGTTGAAACACTCTAGATGAAACACATTCTAGTTGATACACTAGTTGAAACACACGCTAGTTGATACACATTCACATTCTAGTTGATACACTCTAGTTGATACACATTCTAGTTGAAACACACTCTAGTTGATACTCACTCTAGTTGAAACACTCAAGATGAAACACATTCTAGTTGATACACACACTCGATGAAACACACTCTAGTTGATACTCACTCTAGTTGAAACAAGCTCGAGTTGATACACACTCTAGATGAAACACACTCTAGTTGATACCCACTCTAGATATAACACACTCTCGTTAAAACACACTCTCGTTAAAACACACTCTTGTTGAAACACACTCTAGTTGATTCACACTCTAGTTGATACACACTCTAGTTGATACACACTCTAGTTGATACACTCTCTAGTTGATACACACTCTAGATGAAACACTCTAGTTGATACACTCTAGTTGAAACACATTCTAGCTGATACTCACTCTAGTTGAAAGACACTCTAGTTTAAACACACTCTGGTTGAAACTAATTCTAGTTGAAACACACTCTAGTTTAAACAAATTCTAGTTGATACTCGCTAGTTGATACACACTCTAGTTGATATTCACTCTAGTTGATACACACTAATTGATACACACTCTAGTTGAAACACATTCTAGTTGAAACACACTCTAGTTGATACTCACTCTAGTTGATACACATTCTAGTTGAAACACACTCTAGTTGATACTCATTCTAGTTGATACACATTCTAGTTGAAACACACTCTAGTTGATACTCACTCTGGTTGAAACACACTAGATGAAACACATTCTAGCTGATACACACACTCGATGAAACACACTCTAGTTGATACTCACTCTATTTGATACACATTCTAGTTGATACACACTCTAGATGAAACACTAGTTGATACAATCTAGTTGAAACACATTCTAGTTGAAACACTCTAGTTGAAACACACTAGTTGAAACACTATAGTTGATACACTCTAGCTGAAACACATTCTAGCTGATACTCACTCTAGTTGAAAGACACTCTAGTTTAAACACACTCTGGTTGAAACTAATTCTAGTTGAAACACACTCTAGTTTAAACAAATTCTAGTTGATACTCGCTAGTTGATACACACTTGTCACGTTCTGACCTTTATTTCCTGTGTTTTGTATTTAGTTAGTATGGTCAGGGCGTGAGTTGGGTGGGCAGTCTATGTTTGATTTTCTATGATTTGGGGTTTTCTATGTTTCGGCCTAGTATGGTTCTCAATCAGAGGCAGGTGTCATTAGTTGTCTCTGATTGAGAATCATACTTAGGTGTCCTGAGTGTCTTGATGTCCTTGTTTGATGTTAGTTGACACAAGTATAGGCTGTTTTCGGTTTTCGTTTCGTTTATTGTTTGTAGTGTTCGTGTTTAGTCGTGTTTCTTTAGTTGATTAAACATGAATTGCAATCGACACGCTGCAGTTTGGTCCGACTCTCCTTCACTATATGAAAACCGTTACAGAATCACCCACCCAACTCGGACCAAGCGGCGTGGTAAACAGCAGCGACGACAGCAGCAGCAGCAGCAACAACAGCTGCCAGCATCACAGGACTACACAACTTGGGAGGAGATAGACAGGTGGGCGGTCGACCCAGGGAGAGTGCCGGAGCCCGCCTGGGATTCAATGGAGCAGTGCAAGGAGGGTTACAGGAGGATGAGGTTGGCGAAGCCAGCACGGCAGTGCGACAGGTACGAGAGGCAGCCCAAAAAATTTTTTGGGGGGGGGGGCAGACGAGGTGTGGTACTAAGCCAGGTAGCAGACCTGAGCTCACTCCTCGTGCTTATGATAAGCAGCGCATTACTGGTCAGGCACCGTGTTATGCGATTAAGCGCACGGTGTCGCCAGTGCGTGTCCATAGCCCGGTGCGCTATAGGGCAGCCCCCCGAAAGTGCCATGCGAGTGTGGGCATTGAGCCAGGGCGTATGGTGCCTGCTCAGCGGGTCTGGTCGCCGGTACGCAGTTTTGGTCCAGGTTATCCTGCGCCGGCTCTGCGTGCTGTGTCTCCGGGCGCTGGGAGGGTGCAGTGCGTCCTCTGCCTGCGCTCCGCTCGTGCCGGGCAAATGTGGGAGTGGAGCCTAGGGGAGAGATGCGTGTAGTGAGCACTAGATCTCCCGTGCTTATCCACAGCCCGGTTCAACCTGTGCCTGCACTCTGGAGGGTCCGGGCTAGAGTAGTTGTCCAGCCTGGGGAAGTGGTGCCAAGGTTGCGCACCAGAGCTCCAGTGCTCCCCCACAGCCCGGTCCTTCAGGTGCCTCCTCCTAACACCAAGCCTCCTGAAGGTCTCCCCAGCCTGGTGGTTCCTGTGGCAGCCCCACGCACCAGGCTGTCTCTCCGTCTCCTCCCTGCAGGTGGTCCCGCCTGTCCGGCGCCGCTGCCGGAGCCTCCCGCCTGTCCGGCGCCACTGCCGGAGCCTCCCGCCTGTCCGGCGCCGCTGCCGGAGCCTCCCGCCTGTCCGGCGCCACTGCTGGAGCCTCCCGCCTGTCCGGCGCCGCTGCGGAGCCTCCCGCCTGTCCGGCGCCGCTGCCGGAGCCTCCCGCCTGTCCGGAGCCTCCCGCCTGTCCGGCGCCGCTGCCGGAGCCTCCCGCCTGTCCGGCGCCGCTGCCGGAGCCTCCCGCCTGTCCGGAGCCTCCCGCCTGTCCGGCGCCGCTGCCGGAGCCTCCCGCCTGTCCGGCGCCGCGGCCGGAGTCTCCCGCCTGTCCGGCGCTGCGGCCGGAGTCTCCCGCCTGTCCGGCGCTGCTGCCGGAGCCTCCCGCCTGTCCGGCGCCAGAGCCCGTCAGCCCAGAGGCGCCAGAGCCCGTCAGCCCAGAGCTTCTGCCCCTCTGTCCAGAGCTTCTGCCCCTCTGTCCAGAGCTTCTGCCCCTCTGTCCAGAGCTTCTGCCCCTCTGTCCAGTGGGGTCATTGAGAGGGGTGGCCATGGTGAGAAAGCCACGGAGGCGGACAATAAGGCGGACTAAGACAATGGTGAAGTGGGGTCCGCGTCCTGCGCCAGAGCCGCCACCGCGGACAGACGCCCACCCAGACCCTCCCCTATAGGTCAAGGTTTTGCGGCCGGAGTCCGCACCTTTGGGGGTACTGTCACGTTCTGACCTTTATTTCCTGTGTTTTGTATTTAGTTAGTATGGTCAGGGCGTGAGTTGGGTGGGCAGTCTATGTTTGATTTTCTATGATTTGGGGTTTTCTATGTTTCGGCCTAGTATGGTTCTCAGTCAGAGGCAGGTGTCATTAGTTGTCTCTGATTGAGAATCATACTTAGGTGTCCTGAGTGTCTTGATGTCCTTGTTTGATGTTAGTTGACACAAGTATAGGCTGTTTTCGGTTTTCGTTTCGGTTATTGTTTGTAGTGTTCGTGTTTAGTCGTGTTTCTTTAGTTGATTAAACATGAATTGCAATCGACACGCTGCAGTTTGGTCCGACTCTCCTTCACTATATGAAAACCGTTACAACACTCTAGTTGATATTCACTCTAGTTGATACACACTAATTGATACACACTCTAGTTGAAACACATTCTAGTTGAAACACACTCAAGATGAAACACACTAGCTGATACACTCTAGTTGAAACACACTAGTTGAAACACACTGTAGTTGATACACTCTAGTTGATACACACTAGTTGATACAAACTCTAGTTGATTAACTCTAGTTGATACACTCTAGTTGAAAAACTCTAGATGATACACACTCTAGTTGACACACTAGTTGATACACTCTACTTGAAACACATACACACTGTAGTAGACACACACTCTAGTTGATATACACTCTAGTTGATATACACTCTAGTAGACACACACTCTAGTTGATATACACTCTAGTTGATATACACTAGTTGATATACACTCTAGTAGACACACACTAGTTGATACACATTCTAGTTGATACACATTCTAGTTGATACACATTCTAGTTGATATACGCTCTAGTAGACACACACTCTAGTTGATACACATTCTAGTTGATACACATTCTAGTTGATACACTAGTTGAAACACATGCTAGTTGATACACATTCACATTCTAGTTTAAACACACTCTAGTTGAAACAAATTCTAGTTGATACACACTAGTTGATACTCACTCTAGTTGATACACACTCTAGTTGAAACACACTCTAGTTGAAACAAATTATAGTTGATACTCACTTGTTGATACAAATACTAGTTGATAGACTCTAGTTTATACACTCTAGTTGAAACACACTCCAGTTGAAACACAGCCTAGTTGATACACTCGTGCACCACTCCCCAGCATTCTTCTTGCCAATGTCCAGTCTCTTGACAACAAGGTTGATGAAATCCGAGCAAGGGTAGCATTCCAGAGGGACATCAGAGACTGTAACGTTCTCTGCTTCACGGAAACATGGCTAACTGGAGAGACGCAATCCGAAGCGGTGCAGCCAGCGGGTTTCTCCACGCATCGCGCCCGACAGAAACAAACATCTCTCTGGTAAGAAGACGGGCGGGGCGTATGCCTTATGGCCAACGTGACATGGTGTGATGAAGGAAACATACAGGAACTCAAATCCTTCTGTTCACCTGATTTAGAATTCCTCACAATCAAATGTAGACCGCATTATCTACCAAGAGAATTCTCTTCGATTATAATCACAGCCGTATATATCCCCCAAGCAGACACATCGATGGCTCTGAACGAACTTTACTTAACTCTCTGCAAACTGGAAACGATTTATCCGGAGGCTGCATTCATTGTAGCTGGGGATTTTAACAAGGCTAATCTGAAAACAAGACTCCCTAAATTTTATCAGCATATTGATTGCGCAACCAGGGGTGGAAAGACCCTGGATCATTGTTACTCTAACTTCCGCGACGCATATAAGGCCCTGCCCCGCCCCCCTTTCGGAAAAGCTGACCACGACTCCATTTTGTTGATCCCTGCCTACAGACAGAAACTAAAACAAGAAGCTCCCACGCTGAGGTCTGTCCAACGCTGGTCCGACCAAGCTGACTCCACACTCCAAGACTGCTTCCATCACGTGGACTGGGAGATGTTTCGTATTGCGTCAGACAACAACATTGACGAATACGCTGATACGGTGTGCGAGTTCATTAGAACATGCGTTGAAGATGTCGTTCCCATAGCAACGATTAAAACATTCCCTAACCAGAAACCGTGGATTGATGGCAGCATTCGTGTGAAACTGAAGGCACGAACCACTGCTTTTAATCAGGGCAAGGTGTCTGGTAACATGACTGAATACAAACAGTGCAGCTATTCCCTCCGCAAGGCTATCAAACAAGCTAAGCGCCAGTACAGAGACAAAGTAGAATCTCAATTCAACGGCTCAGACACAAGAGGTATGTGGCAGGGTCTACAGTCAATCACGGACTACAGGAAGAAACCCAGCCCAGTCACGGACCAGGATGTCTTGCTCCCAGGCAGACTAAATAACTTTTTGCCCGCTTTGAGGACAATACAGTGCCACTGACACGGCCTGCAACGGAATCATGCGGTCTCTCCTTCACTGCAGCCGAAGTGAGTAAGACATTTAAACGTGTTAACCCTCGCAAGGCTGCAGGCCCAGACGGCATCCCCAGCCGCGCCCTCAGAGCATGCGCAGACCAGCTGGCCGGTGTGTTTACGGACATATTCAACCAATCCCTATACCAGTCTGCTGTTCCCACATGCTTCAAGAGGGCCACCATTGTTCCTGTTCCCAAGAAAGCTAAGGTAACTGAGCTAAACGACTACCGCCCGTAGCACTCACATCCGTCATCATGAAGTGCTTTGAGAGACTAGTCAAGGACCATATCACCTCCACCCTACCTGACACCCTTGACCCACTCCAATTTGCTTACCGCCCAAATAGGTCCACAGACGATGCAATCTCAACCACACTGCACACTGCCCTAACCCATCTGGACAAGAGGAATACCTATGTGAGAATGCTGTTCATCGACTACAGCTCGGCATTCAACACCATAGTACCCTCCAAGCTCGTCATCAAGCTCGAGACCCTGGGTCTCGACCCCGCCCTGTGCAACTGGGTACTGGACTTCCTGACGGGCCGCCCCCAGGTGGTGAGGGTAGGCAACAACATCTCCTCCCCGCTGATCCTCAACACTGGGGCCCCACAAGGGTGCGTTCTGAGCCCCCTCCTGTACTCCCTGTTCACCCACGACTGCGTGGCCATGCACGCCTCCAACTCAATCATCAAGTTTGCGGACGACACAACAGTGGTAGGCTTGATTACCAACAACGACGAGACGGCCTACAGGGAGGAGGTGAGGGCCCTCGAGTGTGGTGTCAGGAAAATAACCTCACACTCAACGTCAACAAAACTAAGGAGATGATTGTGGACTTCAGGAAACAGCAGAGGGAACACCCCCATCCACATCGATGGAACAGTAGTGGAGAGGGTAGCAAGTTTTAAGTTCCTCGGCATACACATCACAGACAAACTGAATTGGTCCACTCACACAGACAGCATCGTGAGGAAGGCGCAGCAGCGCCTCTTCAACCTCAGGAGGCTGAAGAAATTCGGCTTGTCACCAAAAGCACTCACAAACTTCTACAGATGCACAATCGAGAGCATCCTGGCGGGCTGTATCACCGCCTGGTATGGCAACTGCACCGCCCTCAACCGTAAGGCTCTCCAGAGGGTAGTGAGGTCTGCACAACGCATCACCGGGGGCAAACTACCTGCCCTCCAGGACACCTACACCACCCGATGCTACAGGAAGGCCATAAAGATCATCAAGGACATCAACCACCCGAGCCACTGCCTGTTCACCCCGCTGTCATCCAGAAGGCGAGGTCAGTACAGGTGCATCAAAGCTGGGACCGAGAGACTGAAAAACAGCTTCTATCTCAAGGCCATCAGACTGTTAAACAGCCACCACTAACATTGAGTGGCTACTGCCAACACACTGTCAATGACACTGACTCTACTCCAGCCACTTTAATCATGGGAATTGATGGGAAATGATGTAAATATATCACTAGCCACTTTAAACAATGCTACCTTATATAATGTTACTTACCCTACATTGTTCATCTCATATGCATACGTTGATACTGTACTCTATATCATCGACTGCATCCTTATGTAATACATGTATCACTAGCCACTTTAACTATGCCACTTGGTTTACATACTTATCTCATATGTATATACTGTACTCGATATCATCTACTGTATCTTGCCTATGCTGCTCTGTACCATCACTCATTCATATATCCTTATGTACATATTCTTTATCCCCTTACACTGTGTATAAGACAGTAGTTTTTTGGAATTGTTAGTTAGATTACTTGCTCGTTATTACTGCATTGTCGGAACTAGAAGCACAAGCATTTCGCTACACTCGCATTAACATCTGCTAACCATGTGTATGTGACAAATAAAATTTGATTTGATTTGATTTGATTTGACACTCTAGTTGATACACATTCTAGTTGAAACGCTCTAGTTGATACAATCTAGTTGATACACACATAAGTTAAAACATACTCTAGTTGAAACACTCTAGTTGATACATTCTAGTTGATACTCACTCTAGTTTATACACACTCTAGTTGAAACAAAATTATAGTTGAAACACACTCTAGTTTAAACTCACTCTAGTTGAAACAAATTCTAGTTGAAACACACTAGTTTAAACACTCTAGTTGATACACTCTAGTTGATAAACTCTTGTTGATACACACTAGTTGATACACACTAGTTGAAACACTAGTTGATACACACTCTAGTTTAAACACTCCAGTTGAAATACACTCTAGTTGATACACACTAGTTGAAACATTCTAGTTGATACACTCTATTTGAAACACACTCTAGTTGATACACATTCCAGTTTATACACTCTAGTTGATACACTCTAGTTGATACACGTTCTATTTGAAACACACTCTAGTTGATACAGTCTAGTTGATACACGTTCTATTTGAAACACACTCTAGTTGATACACTCTAGTTGATAAACTCTACTTGATACACATTCCAGTTGATACACGTTCTATTTGAAACAAACTCTAGTTGATACACACTCTAGTTGATACACACTCTAGTTGATACACTCTAGTTGATACACATTCTAGTTGAAACACATTCTAGTTGATACACACTCTAGTTGATACACACTAGTTGATACACATTCTAGTTGATACACATTCCAGTTGATACACGTTCTATTTGAAACAAACTCTAGTTGATACACACTCTAGTTGATACACACTCTAGTTGATACACTCTAGTTGATACACATTCTAGTTGAAACACATTCTAGTTGATACACACTCTAGTTGATACACACTAGTTGATACACACTCTAGTTGATACACACTAGTTGATACACATTCTAGTTGATACACATTCCAGTTGATACACGTTCTATTTGAAACAAACTCTAGTTGATACACACTCTAGTTGATACACACTCTAGTTGATACACTCTAGTTGATACACATTCTAGTTGAAACACATTCTAGTTGATACACACTCTAGTTGATACACACTAGTTGATACACACTCTAGTTGATACACACTAGTTGATACACACTCTAGTTGATACACACTAGTTGATACACACTCTAGTTGATACACACTAGTTGATACACACTCTAGTTGATACACACTAGTTGATACACACTCTAGTTGATACACATTCTAGTTGATACACACTCCAGTTGATACACTCTAGTTGATACATACTAGTTGATACACTCTAGTTGATACATTCTAGTTGATACTCACTCTAGTATAAACACTCTGGTTGAAACACTCTAGTTGATTCACATTCTAGATGGAACACACTCTAGTTGAAACAAATTCTAGTTGAAACACACTAGTTTAAACACTCTAGTTGATACACTCTAGTTGATAAAGTCTCGTTGATACACACTAGTTGATACACACTAGTTGAAACACTAGTTGATACACACTCTAGTTTAAACACTCCAGTTGAAATACACTCTAGTTGATACACACTAGTTGAAACATTCTAGTTGAAACATTCTAGTTGATACACATTCTTGTTGAAACACATTCTAGTTGATACACACTCTAGTTGATACACACTAGTTGATACACACTCTAGTTGATACACACTAGTTGATACACACTCTAGTTGATACACACTAGTTGATACACACTCTAGTTGATACACACTAGTTGATACACACTCTAGTTGATACACATTCTAGTTGATACACACTCTAGTTGATACACATTCTAGTTGATACACTCTATTTGAAACACACTCTAGTTGATACACATTCCAGTTGATACACTCTAGTTGATACACATACTAGTTGATACACACTCTAGTTGATACACACTAGTTGATACACACTCTAGTTGATACACATTCTAGTTGATACACACTCTAGTTGATACACATTCTAGTTGATACACTCTATTTGAAACACACTCTAGTTGATACACATTCCAGTTGATACACTCTAGTTGATACACATACTAGTTGATACACACTCTAGTTGATACACACTCCAATTGATACACTCTAGTTGATACACACTAGTTGAAACATTCTAGTTGATACACTCTATTTGAAACACACTCTAGTTGATACACATTCCAGTTGATACACTCTAGTTGATACACATACTAGTTGATACACACTCTAGTTGATACACTCTAGTTGATACACACTCTAGTTGATACACATACTAGTTGATATACGTTCTAGTTGATACACTCTAGTTGATACACATACTAGTTGATACACACTCTAGTTGATACACTCTAGTTGATACACATTCTAGTTGATACACATTCCAGTTGATACACATACTAGTTGATACACTCTAGTTGATACACTCTACTTGAAACACATACACACTGTAGTAGACACACACTCTAGTTGATACACACTCTAGTTGATATACACTAGTTGAAACACTCTAGTTGAAACACATTCTAGTTGATACTCTCTAGTTGATACACACTCTAGTTTAAACAAATTCTATTTGATACTCACTAGTTGATACACACTAGGTGATAGACATACTAGTTGATACACACTAGTTGATACACTTTAGTTTAAACACACTCTAGTTTAAACAAATTCTAGTTGATACTCACTAGTTGATACACACTGTAGTTTAAACACACTCTAGTTTAAACAAATTCTAGTTGATACTCACTAGTTGATACACACTAGTTTAAACACACTCTAGTTGAAACAAATTCTAGTTGATACACACTAGTTGATACTCACTCTAGTTGATACACACTCTAGTTGAAACACACTCTAGTTGAAACAAATTATAGTTGATACTCACTTGTTGATACAAATACTAGTTGATACACTCTAGTTTATACACTCTAGTTGAAACACACTCCAGTTGAAACACAGCCTAGTTGATACACTCTAGTTGATACACATTCTAGTTGAAACGCTCTAGTTGATACAATCTAGTTGATACACACATAAGTTAAAACATACTCTAGTTGAAACACTCTAGTTGATACATTCTAGTTGATACTCACTCTAGTTTAAACACACTCTAGTTGAAACAAAATTATAGTTGAAACACACTAGTTTAAACACTCTAGTTGATACACTCTAGTTGATAAACTCTTGTTGATACACACTAGTTGATACACACTCGTTGAAACACTAGTTAATACACACTCTAGTTTAAACACTCCAGTTGAAATACACTCTAGTTGATACACACTAGTTGAAACATTCTAGTTGATACACTCTATTTGAAACACACTCTAGTTGATACACATTCCAGTTTATACACTCTAGTTGATACACATACTAGTTGATACACACTCTAGTTGATACACATACTAGTTGATACACACTCTAGTTGATACACTCTAGTTGATACACATTCCAGTTGATACACGTTCTATTTGAAACACACTCTAGTTGATACACACACTAGTTGAAACACATTCTAGTTGATACACACTCTAGTTGATACACACTAGTTGAAACATTCTAGTTGAAACATTCTACTTGATACACTCTATTTGAAACACACTCTAGTTGATACACTCTAGTTGATACACATACTAGTTGATACATACTCTAGTTGATACACATTCCAGTTGATACACTTTCTAGTTGAAACACACTAGTTGATACACATGCTAGTTGATACACCCTAGTTGATACACATTCTAGTTGAAACACACTCTAGTTGATACATACTAGTTGATACACTCTAGTTGATACACTCTAGTTGATACACATTCCAGTTGATACACTCTAGTTGATACACATACTAGTTGATACACACTCTAGTTGATACACACTAGTTGATACACACTCTAGTTGATACACATTCTAGTTGATACACACTCTAGTTGATACACATTCTAGTTGATACACTCTATTTGAAACACACTCTAGTTGATACACATTCCAGTTGATACACTCTAGTTGATACACATACTAGTTGATACACACTCTAGTTGATACACACTCCAATTGATACACTCTAGTTGATACACACTAGTTGAAACATTCTATTTGATACACTCTATTTGAAACACACTCTAGTTGATACACATTCCAGTTGATACACTCTAGTTGATACACATACTAGTTGATACACACTCTAGTTGATACACTCTAGTTGATACACACTCTAGTTGATACACATACTAGTTGATACACGTTCTAGTTGATACACTCTAGTTGATACACATACTAGTTGATACACACTCTAGTTGATACACTCTAGTTGATACACATTCTAGTTGATACACATTCCAGTTGATACACATACTAGTTGATACACTCTAGTTGATACACTCTACTTGAAACACATACACACTGTAGTAGACACACACTCTAGTTGATACACACTCTAGTTGATATACACTAGTTGAAACACTCTAGTTGAAACACATTCTAGTTGATACTCTCTAGTTGATACACACTCTAGTTTAAACAAATTCTATTTGATACTCACTAGTTGATACACACTAGGTGATAGACATACTAGTTGATACACACTAGTTGATACACTTTAGTTTAAACACACTCTAGTTTAAACAAATTCTAGTTGATACTCACTAGTTGATACACACTGTAGTTTAAACACACTCTAGTTTAAACAAATTCTAGTTGATACTCACTAGTTGATACACACTAGTTTAAACACACTCTAGTTGAAACAAATTCTAGTTGATACACACTAGTTGATACTCACTCTAGTTGATACACACTCTAGTTGAAACACACTCTAGTTGAAACAAATTATAGTTGATACTCACTTGTTGATACAAATACTAGTTGATACACTCTAGTTTATACACTCTAGTTGAAACACACTCCAGTTGAAACACAGCCTAGTTGATACACTCTAGTTGATACACATTCTAGTTGAAACGCTCTAGTTGATACAATCTAGTTGATACACACATAAGTTAAAACATACTCTAGTTGAAACACTCTAGTTGATACATTCTAGTTGATACTCACTCTAGTTTAAACACACTCTAGTTGAAACAAAATTATAGTTGAAACACACTAGTTTAAACACTCTAGTTGATACACTCTAGTTGATAAACTCTTGTTGATACACACTAGTTGATACACACTAGTTGAAACACTAGTTAATACACACTCTAGTTTAAACACTCCAGTTGAAATACACTCTAGTTGATACACACTAGTTGAAACATTCTAGTTGATACACTCTATTTGAAACACACTCTAGTTGATACACATTCCAGTTTATACACTCTAGTTGATACACATACTAGTTGATACACACTAGTTGATACACATACTAGTTGATACACACTCTAGTTGATACACTCTAGTTGATACACATTCCAGTTGATACACGTTCTATTTGAAACACACTCTAGTTGATACACACACTAGTTGAAACACATTCTAGTTGATACACACTCTAGTTGATACACACTAGTTGAAACATTCTAGTTGAAACATTCTACTTGATACACTCTATTTGAAACACACTCTAGTTGATACACTCTAGTTGATACACATACTAGTTGATACATACTCTAGTTGATACACATTCCAGTTGATACACTTTCTAGTTGAAACACACTAGTTGATACACATGCTAGTTGATACACCCTAGTTGATACACATTCTAGTTGAAACACACTCTAGTTGATACATACTAGTTGATACACTCTAGTTGATACATTCTAGTTGATACTCACTCTAGTTGAAACACTGGTTGAAACACACTCTAGTTGATACACATTCCAGTTGATACACTCTAGTTGATACATTCTAGTTGATACTCACTCTAGTTGAAACACTCTGGTTGAAACACACTCTAGTTGATACACACTAGTTGATACACATTTTAGATGAGATACACACTCTAGTTGAAACACATTCTACTTGATACACACTCTAGTTGATACACACTCTCGTCGATACACACTAGTTGATACACACTCTAGTTGATACACATTCTAGTTGATACTCATTCCAGTTGAAACACATTCTAGTTGCTACACACACTAGTTGATACACACTAGTTGATACACACTCTAGTTGATACACACTAGTTGATACACACTCTAGTTGATACACATTCTAGTTGATACACACTCCAGTTGAACCACATTCTAGTTGATACACACACTAGTTGAAACACACTCTGGATGAAACACACTCCAGTTGATACACATTCTAGTTGATACACACTCCAGTTGAAACACATTCTAGTTGATACACACTCCAGTTGACACACACTCTAGTTGATACACACTCTAGTTGAAATACACTCTAGTTGATTCCCACTAGTTGAAACACTCTAGTTGACAAGTTGCGATAAATTGTCCGTCTCAAAGTGACAGGGACAGGGACAGAGACAGGGACAGAGATGGATGGGGACAGGGAGGGGGACAGAGACAGAAACAGGGACATAGACAGTACGAGGACATTGACACTGACAGGGACAGGAGAGGTGACAGTGACCAAAGCTGCTGCCTGGCTGCCGCGTCTCTCTCAAGTCCCTCTGCGGCTGTTTCAGCATCATCACTCTACGGGGCTTAAGCTGCCATCAGCGGCAGACATTTTACATTCCGCCGGCGTATCCTAATGAGAGGCGTGGAGCTGACTGTCTGACACTGTTGGACCGCATCAATCCAAACTTTGTCTCTTAATCCTCTCCTGCCAGGCGCACGCTAGCCTGCCTCCTTCCTCCTGCCGGCGGTCAGAGCCCTTGGGGAAGGGGCGGGATGGTCGGTAGGTGGGTACACACACTTACTCAATCACATCCACACACTCACATACTTACACAATCACACAAACACACAGAGTTGAAACTCTCACTGTTTTTGTCAGACGAGCTAGCTAGCCCAGGGGAAGTCCATGGACTGCATCTGAGAAGCTTGGGACTGCTAGTCTCAGATCACTCATTCATGCCAATTACCCACCTAGCACACACACAGATGTAGCATGCCTGTCATATTACCACCCATGACCTTCTGAATATCGGGGGAATGTGATCACATAGACTCAGTGCTGTCCAGAAGTTGAGTGATGGCCCATTTAAATGTTCAGGCCCAGTGTGAAATATCCCTATACCTTCCCCCATACTGATTACCTACATGGGAAAGGTAGCTTATAAATAATGAGAGAGTAAGGTATTGAGAGAATGCATGATTAGCAACTGCCACTGTCATCCTCAAAGAGACTGTGTAGTACTGTCGTAATTAACACTATTAACCTTGCCAAGGGTTTGCCTACAGGTGTGTCAGAGGCAGTGAATGTTCCAGTCCCTGTGCTGCGCTGATGTTGAGCCAAAACGTGTATAGGGACTGTAACTAACATGACATTTGAGAAACATAAGAAACCAGGCTCAGGACCTATGCTGCAATGTGTCTGGGCTGTGTGTGTGTGTGTGTGTGTGTGTGTGTGTGTGTGTGTGTGTGTGTGTGTGTGTGTGTGTGTGTGTGTGTGTGTGTGTGTGTGTGTGTGTGTGTGTGTGTGTGTGTGTGTGTGTGTGTGGGTGGGTGTGTGGGTGGGTGGGTGGGGGGGACTGCTGCACTCTGCCCCATCTGCTATGCAGCACACATTGCGATTGTGGCGGTGCGATTGTGGCGGTGGCGGCTCCCCAGGCCAGTGATGGATGGCGAGGCAGGGCTCAAACAGCTCTGGGCACTGATAGAGAGAGAGAGCCTTATCGCCCAGATCAAATTCACACACCTCCACCCCCTCTTACCAGCACCCCCTCCTCCTCCTCCTATCATCTAAAATCTATTATCAGTTTTTTTGGAGAGGGAGAGGACCGCACTCCAAAGGAGCCAGTCGATTGGTCAAATGTCTAAACCAAAACCACAGCAGTTTGTGGTCAGCAATGGCTTAAGAGTGAGGGAATAGGGGTTTAAGATAAACCTTTATTCTAAAGAAAATATTGATGCAATCAGACAGTAACTAAGACTCCCGTATAAATCATCTTGACTAAGCATTACGTTGTCACATGGGCTCGCCAAGATAAACCGATTTAAAAACATTTTAAAAACATCAAAAACACACATTAGGGTAAATCCGGGACATGAGAGAATTATGTTGAAATAATATGGGTTTGCCAGCGTCTGCGGATTGGTAACTGACTGTTTGCACACTGTCCCAAGGACACTCCTGACACTGTAGCGAGTAAACAGCAGCCAGCCAGCGAGACAACCCCGCCCATGGTGTTTGCTCACTCACTGTGATCCTCAGCGAGAAACCCTTGTGAATCCTGGGTAAATACAGTTTGAGAGCCCGGTCCGCTCTGAGGCTGGGCTGCCATACTGTCATGGAGCTATGCAAACACGCAACAAGACAGAGAGTAAGGCTCCGTGTAGCAGGCCTACAGTATGAGTGCATGTCTGCATCCTGGACTGGGACCTTTCCTAGTGCTAATTTCATGCCATTGAGATTGTGTTAACCAGACAGGTGTCAAGTCCTCCCCCGTAGACAGCAGTGAGATAGGAAACAGCAGATAGGATTAAACAGTTCTAGCCACCTGTGTCCTGAATCCTGAACAGCTGTAATGGTACATAAAGATACCATCATGTGGTCTGTCTGTCACTTATACAGAACACGCTTTCTACTATCACCTTTTCCAAACATCAGATATTCCTCTACATGTATATGCAGTATTCGAGGCATGGATTAAACATCAATTTGAAACTCTCTACAGCCCAGCATGAGATAAGCTATTCACACATTTTGGTATTCCATCTATAGTCTGTTACGATGCTACTTTTGAGGAACCAGTGCAGACCGAATGAATATTGAGTATTGTGACAGTAGGCTGATAAAGTTGATTGATGATGAACAGCTGAAGGAAAGGCAGATCCACAGACTCCTTAACATCCCTAAAACGTAAACAATATAAACTTAAGTCAATTGTATTTGTGTTCCACTGTGAGTCCTGTAATGGTCATAAATCAACCACTGAGATGTTTTCCAGACAGTGGCTCCTCTAGAATATTCAACCAGTGCTGGCTTCCTACCTATCGATGGAGAGAGAAAAAGGGAGAGCAATTTAAAAACAATTTAAGACAGGTAACTGGAGAGGAGGGGTAATTTAGTTGGAACCTATTATCCCTACTATCGATGCCTGTCTATTCCCTTCCCGATGCTAGCCAATAAGACGCTAAGAGGTTTTTCAACACGTAGGGCTTGGCCATGGTCCCTAAAACACTTCTTCCAATGTGACCTGAATCTCTCCCATTAAACTTCCATTAAACCCACCGACTGCTAAGTAGGCTAAAATACATGATACATACTGCATGCTGTGGAAAATATAGTACTCTACTAATAAATATCCACTTTAGCAATTAAACTGTCTGTATTCAAAACTGGACTATCATATAGTATATATATATATATATATATATATATATTATATATATATTTTTTAATTGCCTTCCTCACTTAAATAAGCATGCCCCATTCAAGAAATGTAGAACCAGGAACAGATATAGCCCTTGGTTCTCTCCAGACCTGACTGCCCTTAACCAACACAAAAACACAAAAACGTGGCGTACTGCATTAGCATCGAACAGCCCCCGTGATATGCAACTCTTCAGGGAAGTTAGAAACCAATATACACAGGCAGTTAAAAAGCCAAGGCTAGCTTTTTCAAGCAGAAATTTGCTTCCTGCAACACAAACTCAAAAAAGTTCTGGGACACTGTAAAGTCCATGGAGAATAAGAGCACCTCCTCCCAACTGCCCACTGCACTGAGGATAGGAAACTCACCACCGATAAATCCACTATAATTGAGAATTTCAATAAGCATTTTTCTATGGCTGGCCATGCTTTCCACCTGGCTACCCTTCCCTCGGTCAACAGCACTGCACCCCCCACAGCAACTCGCCCAAGCCTTCCCCATTTCTCCTTCTCCCAAATCCAGTCAGCTGATGTTCTGAAAGAGCTGCAAATCTGGACCCCTACAAATCAGCCGGGCTAGACAATCTGGACTAGAGGTCGACCGATTATGATTTTTCAACGACAGTACCGATACCGATTATTGGAGGACCAAAAAAGGCCAAAACCGATTAATCGGCCGATTTTTTGTTGATTTATTTGTAATCATGACAATTACAACAATACTAAATGAACACTTATTTTAACTTAATATAATACATCAATAAAATCAATTTAGCCTCAAATAAATAATGAAACATGTTCAATTTGGTTTAAATAATGCAAAAACAAAGTATTGGAGAAGAAAGTAAAAGTGCAATATGTGCCATGTAAGAAAGCTAAAGTTTAAGTTCCTTGCTCAGAACATGAGAACATATGAAAGCTGGTGGTTCCTTTTAACATGAGTCTTCAATATTCCCAGGTAAGAAGTTTTAGCAGGCAGTTAACCCACTGTTCCTAGGCCGTCATTGAAAATAATATATATATATATATAATAATATATATAACCCCACCCACTTTTCCAAAGCACAGCCCCCACACGACTAGAGGGAAATCTTCAAATCACCAACTTACTACCCTGAGAAAAGGCTGAGTATAGCCCACAAATACCTTCAGCACCCTCTTGTTAGAATAAGGGGATCTTCTAGCCTCCAGCACCCTCTTGTTAGAATAAGCGGATATTCTAGCCTCCAGCACCCTCTTGTTAGAATAAGGGGATCTGCTAGCCTCCAGCACCCTCTTGTTAGAATAAGCGGATCTGCTAGCCTCCAGCACCCTCTTGTTAGAATAAGGGGATCTGCTAGCCTCCAGCACCCTCTTGTTCGAATAAGGGGATCTGCTAGCCTCCAGCACCCTCTTGTTAGAATAAGCGGATATTCTAGCCTCCAGCACCCTCTTGTTAGAATAAGCGGATATTCTAGCCTCCAGCACCCTCTTGTTAGAATAAGCGGATATTCTAGCCTCCAGCACCCTCTTGTTAGAATAAGCGGATATTCTAGCCTCCAGCATCCTCTTGTTAGAATAAGGGGATCTGCTAGCCTCCAGCACCCTCTTGTTAGAATAAGGGGATATTCTAGCCTCCAGCACCCTCTTGTTAGAATAAGCGGATATTCTAGCCTCCAGCACCCTCTTGTTAGAATAAGCGGATATTCTAGCCTCCAGCACCCTCTTGTTAGAATAAGGGGATCGTCTTCTTTTTGTTTGTTTTTTGTTTGAATTTTTACCCCTTTTAATGACTTCCTCTGCTATGTCGGTTTGGGCACCTCTCCTAATACAACACCTAGAATATAAGCCTCTCTAGCCTGGCATTGCCAGGTTGATCACATCCTCTCTTCCCCCAGGGTGTGGAGGAGAGAGAACAGACAGAAGGTGTCCACTGATAAGGAGCAGGTGGTACCCTCTGTGACTCAGGGCTGCAGCAGTTCCAGTAGCAGAGAGCCCTGCCTCATGCTTCCCTGTGCTACCTACCTGGCACCCAGAATCATGCACCTGCCTGCTGCTCTCTATCAATGCTGGTTAAGACAGCAGATACATGATCAATAGGCTCCTCTCCCACATCAATAACATCATGATCAAAGACTACCCCACAAAATGAAGTTCAGTGGTGAAGATTGTGTTGTGGGTGAAAACACGGTGGAATCAGTACACAGCAAAGGCTGGTATGGTCAGCACAGCGGAATAGACATGGTCGATCATCATGGATCAGGGGATCAGTTTGAGCCAATCATTAATGCAGATCACATAATGAGTAGTAGCAAATACAGACAACTCTTCTGCAGGCCTATTGCATGTGTCTGAGGATGAGTCATTATATTGTTAACTGAGCCAGCATTGGGAATGGTCTACTTTCTAACTAACCACGTGTCACTGGCCCTGTGCTGGGGAGTACTGATGAGGCCAACCAGGTCAGAGAAAAATCCTAATTTGATCCAATTAAAGCAGTGCAGTCAATTTCAGTAACACCCCATACCCTCTTCCTTCCCCTCTTCCCCTCTCCATCCAAACATGGTATAAATCATAAAGACATTAAATAAGCTGTGAATAAATTAAGCCAAGCAAAGTTTTAATTTCCAATTACAGCTCTACCCTCAAACACACACACCCACATACAGTGCCTTCAGAAAGTATTCACACCCCTTGACTTTTTCTACATGTTGTTGTGTTACAAAGTGGGATTAAAATGGATATAATTGTATTTTCTTTCAAATATCTACACAAAATACTCTGTAATGTCCAAGTGGAAGATTCTTACATTTGTAAAAAAAAAAATATATGAAAAATAAAAGACAAATATATCTTCATTAGATAAGAATTTGACCCCCTGAGTCAATACATGCTACAATCACCTTTGGCAGCAATTACAGCGTTTCTTTCTGGGTAAGTCTTTAAGAGCTTTCCACACCTGGATTATGTTCTTTTCAAAATGTCAAATTGGTTGTTGATCATTGCTAGACAACCATTGCTAGACAAACATTCACTGTCTTCTTGGTAAGCAACTCCAGTGTAGATTTGGCCTTGTGTTTTAGGTTTTTCTCCTGCTGAAAGGTGAATTCATCACCCAGTGTTTGGTGGAAAGCAGACTGAACCAGGTTTTCCCTCTAGGATTTTACAAGCATACCCACATTATGCAGCCACCATTATGCTTGAAAATACGGAGAGAGGTACTCAGTAACGGGTTGTATTGTATTTGCTCCAAACATAAAGCTTTATATTTAGGACAAAAACATGTTTTTCAGTATTACTTTAGTGCCTTGTTTTGGAATATTTTTATTCTGTTATAGGCTTCCTTCTTTTCACTCTGTCAATTAGGTTAGTATAGCAGTGTAACTACAATGTTGTTGATCCATCCTCAGTTTTCTCCTATCACAGCCATTAAACTGTTTTAAAGTCACCATTGGCCTCATGGTGAAATCCCTGAGCGTTTTTCTGAGTTAAGAAGGACGTCTGTATCTTTGTATTGACTGGGTGTATTGAGACACCATCCAAAGTGTAATTAATAACTTCACTACGTTCAAAGGTATAATAAATGTCTGCTTCTTTAATGTGAGGCATTGGAAAAGCTCCATGGTCTTTGTGGTTGAATCCGCGTTTGAAATTCACCGCTCGACTGAGGGACCTTACAGACAATTGCGCGTGGGGTACAGAGATGAGGTAGTCATTCAAAAATCATATTAAACACTACTAAACACAATTTTTGCAACTAATGTGACTTGTTAAGCAATATTTCCTCCTGAAGTTATTTAGGCTTGCCATAACAAAGGGGTTGAATACTGACTCAAGACATTTGAGCTTTCATTTATAAAAATTAACATAATTTTTACATTATGTGGTATTGTGTGTAGACCAGTGACAAAACATCTCAATGTAATCCATTTTAAATTCCGCTTGTAACACAACAATATGTGGAAGAAGTCAAGGGGTGTGAATACTTTCTGAAGGTTTTGTACATGAAAGGCCAGAGGGTGAATTAAATGACTGTGTCGCAGCCCTGTCAAGATTGAAATTCAGCAGGAAGGTTTATTATGCCCATAAAAATAGGGATCTGTTGTCACTGACAAAAGCCTATGAAGGATCTCCATGTGACACAGAGAGTGGAAAAACATGAAGTGATGCCAGGAGACCACACACACCCTCCAATGAGACTTTCTTCCCAAACTCCGCCACATGATGACAGGAGATAGATGACAGCGATAAAAATGACACAAGTTACAGAAAATTAACATTTAACTAGTGATTCATGCATTCTAAACAGTCATCTGAATATGAAAAAGTAAACGGATAAGGTGCTTAATAGTATTGTGAGGGATAGTTTGACAGTTGTATTTTGTCCAAACCAGGCCATTCCAATTGGAAATGTTTCAAACCCTCATCATCAAAGGGTTTCTAACGGAACATTATTGGTCTTTTGAAACAGGAAGTGAAATGTAAGTACAAGTGAATGTTAAATGAGAACAGAACTTCACCATAGAGTTAATTTCAAACATCTGTTCTTTAATTAAGGTTCAAAAGGTCCAGACAAAAAAAATGTTTTTATTTCCTTTTCAAAACACAAACATAGGAATCATACAATTGAAACATTTAGAATGAGCATTGATTGAATTCACATACAGGCAAAATCATTGAAAAGCATTGTAAAAAGAACAACAGTTGAACTTATGCAACACAGTGAATTAAAGGTACTTACATGTAACAACTCAACAACGAACCGTCTCTTGTCAAATTGACTGGAGACAGCAAATCTTATTGTCAAATTGACTGGGGCCAGCAAATCTCGTTGTCAAATTGACTGGAGACAGCAAATCTTATTGTCAAATTGACTGGAGACAGCAAATCTTATTGTCAAATTGACTGGGGCCAGCAAATCTCGTTGTCAAATTGACTGGAGACAGCAAATCTTATTGTCAAATTGACTGGAGACAGCAAATCTTATTGTCAAATTGACTGGAGACAGCAAATCTTATTGTCAAATTGACTGGAGACAGCAAATCTCGTTGTCAAATTGACTGGAGACAGCAAATCTTATTGTCAAATTGACTGGAGACAGCAAATCTCGTTGTCAAATTGACTGGAGACAGCAAATCTTATTGTCAAATTGACTCAAATCTTATTGTCAAATTGACTGGAGACAGCAAATCTTATTGTCAAATTGACTGGAGGCTGCAAATCTTATTGTCAAATTGACTGGAGACAGCAAATCTTATTGTCAAATTGACTGGAGAAGGCAAATCTTATTGTCAAATTGACTGGAGGCTGCAAATCTTATTGTCAAATTGACTGGAGGCTGCAAATCTTATTGTCAAATTGACTGGAGGCTGCAAATCTTATTGTCAAATTGACTGGAGACAGCAAATCTTATTGTCAAATTGACTGGAGACAGCTAATCTTAAGATTGACTGGTTGTGGTTGAATTGACTTGCCTCAGTCAATTAGCCAACATTTCAGTTATCTTTCAGTTTTTAAACAACTTATTGGCTGACCTTGGTTCAATTATTTGAATTCCATTTAGTTTTTTCTGTGAGCTCAGTAGGAAGTTGTAGTTTCAAACAGGCCAATATTCTACATCGTTTAGTGCAGAAAACGTGGTAATTAACTACAATGACCATAATCCATTGCATGCCTACTTGTCTGGTCTGTTTGGGGCATACACAGAGAGGAGAGAAGAGAAGAGACAGAAAACGCGTGATAGAGCAGTTGCGTGAGGTATCTCTACCTGAAAATACATGATCTAAGTGAAGCTGCTACTCTATGTTATTATGCATGTCACTTTAATAACTCTACCCACATGAATATATTACCTCAATTACCTCGACTAAATGGCATCCCCTGTATATAGCTTTGTAATTGTTGTTTTACTGCTGCTCTTTAATTATTTGTTACTTTTATTTCTTTTATTTTTAGGTATTTTTCTTAAAACTGGTTGGTTATGGCCTTGTGAGTAAGCATTTCACTGTAAGGTCTACACCGGTTGTATTCGGCACATGACAAAATTTGTATTGGTATCAGCAATCATAAAATGTATTTAACTAGGCAAGTCAGTTAAGAACAAATTCTTATTTACAATGACAGCCTACCCCGGGCAAACCCTAACAACGCTGTGCCAATTGTGCGCCGCCCTATGGGACTCCCAATCAAGGCCGGTTGTGATACAGGCTGAAATTGAACCAGGGTCTGTAATGACGCCTCCAGCACTGAGCTGCAGTGCCTTAGACCTCTGCGCCACTCGGGAGCCCTAAAAGTACCTTATTTACTTTGAAGAATCACAAAAAAAGTGATTATGTCAGACAGCAGCTCTATATAGATGAGATGACTTGGAATGAAATAAAGTCATCAAATAGAGCTAATGTAATATACACAATGGAAATATTTTATTAAAGTAATGTGAATAAATGATGGTTAAAAGATTATATGTAGTAAGGGGCAGTCTACCATCATGGGACTTTAATTCATTGTTTATTCTGTGTTAAAGCATTCAACCCACATAATGCATAGTGCATTTGTTTTAAAAATGTGCAAAACCTAACCAACCCCAAAAATAAAATAAAAAAACACTAATTTGACAAGAGCCAGCCCATCTTTTGTTGGCCAATAACGTTGCACCATTAGAATGCACATTTTGTGTGGGCACAATAAAAACATTTTGGAAAAAACATTGTGAAAAACTATCATTCCCCCATTAAAACGTTGATATATTAAGGAAAGGTTCCGAAATTACAATGTTAATATTACATATATCTCTTTAATACTCACAAAACTGTCTCAAAGTCACAAAGACGAGGCGAACCCACACTTTAGAAGACTAGGATTTCCCAGTTTATTTTGGAGGAGACATTGGTTGTCAGTTAATTTATCTGGCTTACATGCAGATCTTATCTGACAGGCTGTTTAAAACAAAGATGTGCCAGGAAATACAACAGTCAACAAATGATTGGAAACAATAACCCCGGGAAAAAGGCACATTTCACAACTCCAAATAAGAGTCAGACATACGCATTTAAAATATTTTCAAAGTGACACATACACTGACACAGAAGAATACACACACAGACAAACACCCTCAGAAACAGTTATAATTTGCTTGAAATCTTACTTCCCAACCCAGTTCAAAACATATTGCACATTTGTATTGAAAAGAAGATGAGGAAAAATAAGAAGAGGAGTAACTATCCATCACAATCTGGAGGCTTAAAGGAACAACTGACTACTGAATTTTGAAAGGAGCTGCATGCAGAAATGTAATGTTGACAATAATTACCAGAAGGAACCCAAGATTGAAGAGAAGGAACCCAAGATTGAGAGAAGCAGTGTTACAGAAATAGTCAGTACTCTTTTTCCTGTCCTAACACACACAATACCAACAACATGCAGAGGTCTCTCACTCAATAGTCACCAACAATACTGTACTGCCATCAATATGCTACAATGCATGACTATTAGTCTAATGATTTTAAATAGTGTCAAGCTGTATATGTTGATGGGTTAAGAACCCCATTGAAGACTGTTAGATAAATACCATAGTTATCAACCCTTACAACATCTTCAAACCATTTGCAAAAGTCTATGTAAAACACACAAAAGGTCAAACCCAAGGCAACTATGTGCAAACTTGTGCAGTGTTGCAGGTGCAAACCATGAATGGTAATAAGTATTTCCCTTTTTGACCAGGAGTGTGCTCATGACAGGCAGCTAACGATACATTTGAGCTATTACTTTAGCACTTACATAGTAAAAGAAAACCACTATTCTAAATGTGACAATGTAATATGGAACCCTACACCACAAAACATGATTTACATTCCCCAACAACAATACTGTTTCACAAAGGTATGACTCCTGTAGTTGGGCTCCAAACTTGATGACAATAATGGGACATAATATATATTCTAGAGCAGAGATATAAATAGATATATAGAACCAGAGGATATGACAATGAGGAGACAGAAGCGTATAACATGGACATTAGCATGAGCAGAGCTCAGGGCGAAGAGGCTGTTCCCAAGTCTGGAAGTAAAATCTAATTAGTCGATCAAACTGAGCTACCAGGAAACTGTATTAAAACCTCAAGTAAAGAGCTGTCAACAAATCAGAAAGCTGAGAAATTCTCGTTACGAGCGAGCACGAGACAGATGGTTAAAATCAAATCAAACTTTATTTGCCACATGCGCCGAATACAACAAGTGTAGACTTTACCATGAAATGCTTACTTACAAGACCTTTAACCAACAGTGCAGTTCATGGTATGAGAAAACCAGTGATTGCGAAAAGAGATATACTGGGACTACTGTAGAGGCATCTTTGTGTGGCACAGTAGGCACTGTACCAGCTGGCTCCTGGTGATGTAGCCAACGTAAACCTTCCTGTGTCCATTGATAACTTTCTGGGGTCAAAGTTCAACAGAGAGCAGTCGGGTGCTGACATGGAGTTGATGAAGGGCTGATGATTTGGTGGTGAACAGTAAAACATGAGGGTGGTTTGTATACAGAGTTTGAACTCAAGATCGGTCTCCTGATGACCAGAGACGGAGCTCTGTCATCAGGCCCATCAGTCAGAGATCTGTCATGGACAAAGGTTCATTGTTCACAGGGAAGACGAGGAGAATTGAGGCAGAGACACCAGTGAGGAATGGAGAAATGCCAGCCATAATAAACTGATTATAACAGATTCATTTAGCTTGCTTTCTTCACCATCCCAAGTACATTTTAAAGCCACATTAAAGTCTCTCTGCATTGCCATTAGGAACAGGAGTATTGAGTTAGTTGTCAGGTTCTATTTTTCCTCCACTGAGCTCTATCCATAGATTCAGCATATTCTGTCTTTAGCCGCAACACTGTTTCTGAAGGTCCAGAGGAACACTGACACCTCCCTGCTCTATCCTTCCTTCAGTTATTTTGAAATGAGGCATTTGGAAACAAGTTGACCAGCTCTTTGTATATACTTAAAAATAGTGCTGTTGTGTAGTGCAATGCCTTGCTAATACAGTCTGATTGTTCAGCTTGTATTTTTCTACAGAGGGACACTGGAACAGAGTGACCAAGGTCCTCTTCCCTGTGTTCCTACATACCTTTATGTATTTATTTTTTTTAACCTTTATTTTACTAGGCAAGTCAGTTAAGAACAAATTCTTATTTTCAATGACGGCCTAGGAACAGTGGGTTAACTGCCTGTTCAAGGGCAGAACGACAGATTTTGTACCTTGTCAGCTCGGGATTTGAACTTGCAACCTTTCGGTTACTAGTCCAATGCTCTAACCACTAGGCTACACTGCCGCCCTGCTTTCATACAATCACGAGATATTTGGTCCCTTTCCACAAATGGTATAGATTACTCTTAAAATGGGTGATCTGCAGTTGATATAATTCATAAATGTATGTGCCCATTGATTATTGAAGAATATAACTTGTAAATGCCTCAACCGCTTAGTTCAACTCTCACAACTGATCGGTACCTATAATATAAGCTTGTTGTACTCCAATGTTGTAATCAAAGTAAATGTAAATAAACACTCAAATCATGGAAGGTTAGTCCTTGCATGCATAGCTTGATCTATGAATTTGATAATGATTTACATCTCCAGCCCCAACCTCAAGCTTTTTACCAAAACAGGGACTGTTTATAAACAAAGTAAATGTAAATAAACACTATATCGCTTTAAAACATTGTTAAAACTATCCTTTTGATATCATGGATGGCTAGTCCATGAATTTGATAAATGGTTACATTTCTCCAGTCCCATCCTTTTTACTGACACATGGGTGGGGAGGACACTTTATAAATGGTTACATTTCTCCAGTCCCATCCTTTTTACTGACACATGGGTGGGGAGGACACTTTATAATGGTTACATTTCTCCAGTCCCATCCTTTTTACTGACACAGGGGTGGGGAGGACACTTTATAATGGTTTCAACTGCTGATTACCGCTGTAATTAAAAGGGTTCAAATGCTACAAGAGCAGCATAAAAAGGCACACCGTTCGACCTGTACCATGTTCTGGAAGGCCTCAGGTAGAGAGAATGTAGAAATACAAGACACCCACACAGAGAAACCGGTCTTTCACAACCAGTCCGTGTCCTCATTTCTTGGTGTCCTCCAGGATGATGTTGGCTGTGACAAACATGAGGCAGAAGGTAGCCCACACCACTACAAACCACACCCAAAAGGTGTGGCGGAACGGGACTGGTGCTTGTTGACCTCGTCCGTGCCCAGCAAAGGCACCAGGTGGCGCCGGCCAAAGTACACCAGCAGGGCGGGGATGACGTACTGGATGCCCGTGCCAGCGTAGGCGCCCGTGATGCCCACCAGGGACTCCAGGTTGTGGGTACAGAAGGCCACGATGATGGGCGGCACCAGGGTGATGAGGGGGAAGACGATGCGGTCAACCACCCAGGGGTAGGTGCCCCGTCGCGGTGGAAGAGGGTCTTCCAGTTGTTGCGCAGCGTGACTGCGATGATGGGGAAGTTGGTGCTGATGGTGAAGACGGGGAAGAGGCCCAGGAAATAACGCAAAGCGGGGATGTCCAGGACGTCACAGTTGTCAGTGAAGTTGAGGGTGTACATGTCGTGTAGCAGCGAGCTGTCGAAGCAGAAGATGGCTGTGAAGGAGAGCAGGCCGTAGAAGCCAAGGATGAGGACATAGTCACACACCACCAGGGTACCCACACTCCTCTTATCAGAGATGGGCGTCACCAGGGAGGGCAGGGAGTGCTGGCACATGAAGGAGTAGACACACACTCCAAACAGGTTTGGCACCCCAGAGATCTGGGCCATACGGGGGTGGCCTTCGCCCCGGCCTTTACCAATACGGATCAGAGCCAGGATAATCATCATGGTGAACGCTGAAAGACACACAGAAAAACAGCGGGTACTGGAGTTAAAGGATGTGACAACACCAAAACAAACAAGTAGTGTGTGTGTGTATGACATTTCAAAAGGTAACATCAGTTCCCACAGAGGGACTGTTATAGCCTCATGCAGTTTAAATCAAGGCTCCCTTGATGCTATCTACTAGGAGAGTTGAAAGGGAAGCTGTTAAAATAAATCTCAAATTTCCTTTCATTTGACAATTTAGACCAAACCAAACCCATATTTTACTTGGTTGCATGCAAACTAAAACACAAAAATCCTCAAGAGTAAAGTATAATATTTAATGTAAAAAGTGATACACCTACATCATCTCATGACAACAGTAATATGATTGGCCAAGTAAAGAAATGACATCGAGGCATTTAAGGATACCGATAATAAATATACATTTTTATGACATTCGACTTCGGGTCACCCGGTTTACATTATTGTATATTTCTGATGCCAAATTGTGATCCGGTGCATGCCAACTAGGCAAAGCTACACACTAGGCAAAGCTGCTTAATCCCTGAATGCTTTTGATGGGTCCAGATATTGCAACATCCCAGAGGTCAGATTAGGGCCAAACCTCTGGAATGATCCCTTTATGTAGCCCTCCCCTAATCCACCCCTACCTTTCATTATAGCACCACTGTTTTTAAAAATACCTTTTTAAGGGCAAGCCTTTTACCATTGCTAATCTGAAAGCGATTAATGTTGACAAGGCAAGATTGTTTAGGCCCTAATGGGCTGTGGGAGAGTGCTGAGCTGGCCAGGACGGACACATAACTCAGCTTCCTCCTCTGTCCTCCATGCTGCTAATGCCTGAGCATGGCCATCCAGGTAGAAACACAAGCCAGCATCCGTCAGCTGACTGCAGAAACAATATGCAGTCCATCTAGTTATGAACTAAACTCCCCCCCCCCCATCAAAGGGCAGGAAGCTTTATGCCTCATGAGGATAATACTGAAACCACTTAGTAAGATATTGCCTTCTAGCTGCCTGATCCAGAGACTATCCCGCAGGCAAAGACTACAGCCTATAGGAATGCTATGGATTATATACAGTATGTGAAGGCTCTCTGACTCTCAGTTCATCCAACCCAAAGTCAGCAGAGGTTGAAAGCTGGGTGGTACAAAAGGCGTCAGCGTCTCCACCTCATACTGTTTGTGCAAAGGCCATCCCCAAATTGATTGGTGCGACTGCCTCTGTGGCTGTTGGGCTGGGCGTTACTAAATCAGAGCTTTAAGCATGGATGCCAGTCTTGTTAAAGGCTCAAGAGTCCTGCCTGCAATCTCCTCACCTTCCCAAACCCAATCAGGCATTTAAACTGGGAATCAGTCACAGACACACTCCTCAGCTTTCATCACACTCACACGGGGTGACGTTCAGAACGCACATTGCTTCACTACTCACCCCACTACACCATACCACTAGGACCACTACCACTACACCATACCACTAGGACCACTACCACTACACCATACCACTAGGATCCCACTTGAAACACACCCACACAGCCCTGTGTAGCTATGCAGGTTAGAGTAGAGCCAAACAGCTCTTGTACTTGCCAGCAATATCTCAACATCCATCTGGGCCCAATTGCCAGGAGAGGCAACCCATCAGTGTCAGGGGGGAGGATGGATTGGCTCTTTAGATAGGGCCTGAGTGAGGGGCCAGCGGATTACCAATTCATCTGCAGCAACTGGGGCGGTGGGAGGGGGTATAGGGAGGAGACGTGGGAGAGGGCCTCATCCTCCTTCAAGGTCTCTCACTAGCATCAGGTGAGGTCGGGACAGGAGTGGTCCTCTGATCCAATCCTCCACTGTTAGGGTTTTTTACACTCTTCAGGGCACAGGTGAAATATTCCAGAGCTAGCAAGGGGGAAAGGGGCTGGGAACGTGGAGTTTTAATCTGCCCCTATTAATCAGGTACTGTGTACTTCTGCCGTGGCACTTTAATGTATGTCGGGGGATGAAATGATTCACTCCAATTACAAGGACAAAATGTTCGAGGAGGGGATGGGGGAAAAACAACCAATGACAGAGGTAGTAGGATAGCTAACAAGTAGTGGGATTATGCCTTTGGAGAGAACAAGCAGAAATAAGACAAGAGTTGTTAACTAACAGGCTAAATGCAAACATCTTAATTTGACTAATGTGATTTCTTACTCATCTTAAAACAGGACAAGATAATCTTAAAAACAAGCTTTCCCTTGTGCTTTGTGTGGACTTAGTTTGGGGTGGACACTGAGATAAAGATGCCCAGCAGTGGCCAAAGCCCCAGACCTGTTGAGGATTAAAGCTCAGATAGTCAAGATTTAATGGATACCTGGCCTTCATCCATTGTCAACATTGGCTCAGGACCGGAGAAGCAGCCAGAGCAGAATCCTGTTTTAACACAGTCTATGTAGAGAATGGGACAGTGGGCAGTGGACCAGCACTCAAGGACATCGGCAAATAAGAGCAAATAACACCTTCACAACAAGTATAATCCCCAAAAAGACATCACGTCAAAACATATGGGAAAAACTATGCAGATGAGGTCAACACTCAATGTGCCAACATGAGACACATTGGGACTCTGAGAATACACTATGTATTGTAGTGACGTTGTCTTTGTATCTTCATCTGACTGGACATGAGAGACTGTAGGTGGGGATAGTCATCAGCTGTCCCTCTCACTTCAGGCATGGAACACAATGTGCTGTATGACAGTCTGCCTGCTGTACTCTCCCTCTCTCCACCCGAGAAGTAATGTACATCCGCTGTGTGTGAAACAGCCATCAAAAGGAGCCGCCCCGCTGGTCATGACAGAGGACGGCCAGCGGGAGACGCTTCTCCTCTATTCCCTGACATTAACGGTAACAGGCTATACAGGAAGGAATATGGGCGGAGGGCGTTTAATTAAGAGTCTTATAGGACGGGACGCCACGCATGGCTAGTGTACAGATGCTTAACCTTCACCAGAGCAACACATCTTTTCTCTGCCAGCAAGGCTGAAATGTTAGGGTTGTCGTGGTGCAACAAGCACAGTGATTTATCACACTCCCTCGTGTCCCCTCGGTGAGGCCCATGGAAGCCTGGAGGAAAATGGCACTGGTATTTATGTTACAGTCTTCTTCATCTTGATGTATCCGTCTCTGATGCCGGAGCCCAGCGCTCCTGTCGGCAGGGTTTGAACTGTAAAACCCCTGGTGACACGGTCAGTGACTGGCTCTTTTATGAAGGAAGGGCCACGCTTTAAAAAGCTGATAGAGAACTTTGCTCTTTTCCCACCATGGCGGCACAGGCTAAGGTTGGGACAAGGAGGCTCGGCATCACGCCTCAAATTGATAGTGAATGGCAAAAAGGCATAGCGGCTCAGCGGGTATCTACACAGGCTGATCAGACAGTGTGAAGGGCAGGGAGAGTTTGGGGGAAAGATCTTTTTTAACCATGACTTTCAGGTCAGGATGCATCACATGGTATTAGGAATGGAATGACATTGGTAGCAATCTTTGACACGGCTCCATTTTGAGCAGGTATACTGGAGCGGCTGAATGGAACCCACCCAAATAACTGGTGCTACCTTCTGGGTTATAAATAATTACTTTGGCAGCTGCTTGACAAACACACATCTGTGATAGAGAACAAGTGAGGTTCAAAGGTAAACAGTGTTCTGTAAAAAAGCATAGTCAACCCTTCTACTGTAGTTCTGTCCCCTAAAGTTGGAGTGACAGAATTTCTCTCCTATGGCAGAAAAGTTGGAGTGACAGAGAATTTCTCTATGGCTCTGATCCCAACTATCATGCTTTAGTGCTCATTAAAGACAAGGCCTCATTTGTCTTACTTAAGGCCCTGAACTAACTCCTCTTATCTTTGAAAGAGATTGAAAGTCGATCAGATGAAAGAACTGAACACTAAGTAGAACAAAGTACATTTTGATAATGTACTCATTCATCATTCCTTTGCAATTGGATCATGCTCACGAGTTAGGGCAACCATGTGTGGGTTTTATAGTACTTGGTGCAGCCTTAGCTATGAATCTCACTGGTTTTATCTGTCTAACAGCAAAGAATAGGAGGAAATCTTTGATCACTAGGAGGGCTTTAGAGGCACGGGGACAGTATGTCTGGAGAGAAAATCCAACGCAGTTAGTCAGATTACAAGATTACCAGCCATTGGTGATAGCATAGAGCCAGTATTAAATAAGTTGTTGCATCAAAAAATATATACATTCCTTATTGCGGCCATATTGCTCTCCTCTCTCTAAAGGGCAGTGTCATTGACTTCCTGATGGGAGTCTAATCTGAAGCACTCGTTTCATCCTCCTGGTAATCCTCAATTAACAATGGAAACTCCTTCTTGCCTCTCCATCGATGGACACTCAGGTGAAAAACAAATTAATTCAGATGGGATGAGACATTTTCTTTGCAGAGACATCTCTGATGATATGGTGATTACCTGGACTTTTACATTAACACTCTCTGCTCTTCACGCCTGTCTGCAGGTTACACTCGTCACACGGAATCGGGGGAGGGACTGAGTGCATTGTGTAGGTGTCAAACAGTCACATATCACATCCACGTAACTGCTATCGGTGATATATAGCACTTCAATGGGGATGGCAATGACCTTGTGGGGAATGTTTCAACTTAAACACACCCCAGAGAAGGCACTTACAGTTGTATCTCGAGTGGTAGCAAACAAAGCGTTTGCGGTTAAGCCAAGGTTGGCCGGCACTCTCAATCCCCCCAAGGAACTGTAGAATACAGTATCTGTGGAAGAGGGACTCCTCTTCAGCCGCTGCCCTGGGACGGGTTTCCTTGACTTCATTAAGGAGCACAAGATGACTTCAGGTGAGGAGCTTTGAAGCACACCACTGTTCTGATTTTGTGAGTAGTACACTCTCTGTAGCAATGCTTTTGCGCTTGATGTGGTAAGAAGAGTCTATAATAACAGTTGACAGGTCAAGGGCTTTTCATGTACTTTCATCTTTCTGACATTAAAATACATATGGGATATTATTCTAGCAAAGGCTTTGACAGTAGATAGGAACATTAATCTCTACTGGTATACAAACTGGCTTCTTGCTACTTCCATTGCTTAATAGATTAAAATCCAAGTCCAACTCCAGCAGCACTCCTTTGCAGCAATCATCCCATCATTAATTAAAGGGCAATTCCACCTCTTTTCAACCTCCCATTCATTACCTCCAGCACCAAACCAGTATTTACATAATTTGTGAAAACAGTATTTCTATGATCTGTGGTTAGC